>NC_050578.1:257147326-257419697 GCF_011100635.1 Trichosurus vulpecula
GATGGTGACTATGGTTTGACTCACCTGGAATGTGCCACCTTCTCTCTCTTCCTTGGAGTTCCTTGCTGCCTCAACCAGGAAGTTGTTGAGATCAGAGCCTGGTTCATTTGGTTTTTAAATCTCCAATCCCTAGCACATAGTAGACACTGAACAAATCCTTGAACTGAATTGAATTCCTCTGTCTTAATCTTGTCTCCCCAACTAGACCATAAACTCCCTAAGAGCACAATCTGGGTTGTCTCCTCTTATAGTCTCCACAGTATATAGCAGGGGGCTAGTGAGTAATGATTGATGCCCCCATCTCCAAGTAAAACTGTGCCCCAACTGCTATGGAGTGACAGGAGCCAGCAGAGCCACCTCTGAGGATACTTTTTTAGGCCCTTTTCAGGAGGGGTAGGTGGGTACCAGGCTGCTGTAGGAACACAAACCAGAGCTTCAGGGAAACTCAAGTAAAGCAGGAGGAGGAGGAAGGAGAGGAGGAGGAGGATAAGACAGAAGGAGAAAAGCCAGAAAGACAACTAGCAGATACATTTAGTGCCAACCTATAGACCCCACTTCCCTCATAGCAGCACAGCTAGCCCCCTGCCCCATCCCTGTGTAAAGCCACAATCTCCTTCCACTATTTCCCTGATGACACTGGCCTTAACTTTCATTTTAAACACACACACACACACACACACACACACACACACACAGTGCAACTGTAGCCCAGGCCTTACTCCTGAGCTATGGTCTGCTTGTAAGGTGAGTAGATGAATTTGGGTGGAATGTAGAATGCAGAAAGATGAGTTGCATGAGATAAGAATGTAAAAGCAGGTTAGTGCCCGATGATGGAGGGCCATGCTAAGGAGTTCGTATTTTATTCTCTAGGCAATGGGAAGCAAAATAAAGATTCTTTTGAGTAGGGAAATAATATGATTAAAGTAGCCAGGAAGGCCCAGCTGTATCCTCATACTATTCCTCTCCTACTTCCCCAACATACCCACACACATCACCCCCCTTTGGGCAAGTCACTTAACTTTTCCGGGCCTCAGTTTCCTCATTTGTAAAATTAAGCCTAGGTATTCTCTAGTTTCCTTCTAGCTCCAAATCTTTGGTTCTATGACCTAACCCATGTCTAAAGAGTCTTATTTTTAAAATTTGACCCAATTTCTGTTCCCATTAATCCCCTGTCATTCTGAAGACTGACTGTGGCATGGTTCTACCAGCACTGGATTTGCCCAAGGCCTTGGGTTCGAATGCCAGCTCTGCTCTTCATGAATTCAGGCAAATCACTTCCTTTCTCTGGGACTTCAGTTTGCCCATCTTTAAAGGGAAGTGATTGGCTTTGAAAGGCTTAGGATCTCTGCTTAGCACAGTGACCATCCAGGATTCCAGAGGACGAATGACAAAAAATTCTGCCCACCTCCTGACAAGAGAGGTAATGGACTCAGTAGCACATTGAGTTTGTTTTTGGATGTGGCCAAGGCAAGAATTTGTTCTGCTTGACTACATGAATTTACAACAGAGGGTTTGTTTTTCTTGCTTTTCCAATTGGTAGGATGTGGGGAGGAGATAGGAGGGAAATACTATGGACACCTAGGGCAGCTAGGTGGTGCCATAGTACACAGAATGCTGGGCCTAGAGTCAGGAAGACCTGAGTTCAAATTTGGCCTCAGACACTTACTAGTTGTGTGACCCTGGGCAAGTCACTTAACCCCATTTGTCTCAGTTCCCTCATCTGCAAAATGAGCTGGAGAAGGAAACGGCAAACCATTCCAGTATCTTTGCCAAGAAAACCCCAAATGGGGTCACAAAGAGTTGGACAGGACTGAATAGCAACACTATGGACATGAAAATGTTTTTAAATGAATTTTTAAAATAAAATAAAAAATAAAGTCAGGGGGTTGACTAGATGACCTCTGAGGTCATTTCTAGCTCCAAATCTTTGCTTCCTGCTCCCAGGCTCTTCTGTTTTTCCCTTCAGAGGCACCATGGCCTTCTGACCCATTCCCAGGCTACACAGCCCACCTCCCCAGCTCCTCCCCAAGGGAGATAAGAAGCTGAGGTGGCTGGAAACCCAGCCAAGGTGTCTGATTTAAAAAAAACAAGCACTGATTCAGCAAGTCTCCAGGTGCCAACCTGCCCCATTCCTGTTTACTCAGTAACCTAGGCCCCTTCTCACATACTGATGATGCTTAGTGTCCCTGGGTAGCAAAGAATATGAAACGCAATTAAACTGGTGGCTTTCTTTATCTGACCCTCATACCCTGCTGGCTCCTGGGCTGGACTTATCTTAAAACACAGACCTCACCATTACCTGCTCTAAATTCTGGGATCCCATAATCCTACAGTGTAGAAATAGCTTTGATGTAGGAGAAAGAGAATTAGACTAGGATCTGAGAGATCAAGTTCTTGCCTTGGCCATGCCATTGACTCCTGAAATGACCTTGGCCAAGTAAGCACCTTCCCCTCTTTGGGCCTCAGTCTCCTGCTCTGTGAAATGAAGGGGATGGCCTCTGACATCTCCTCCAGCTCCAGACCTCCAATCCTATGAAAGTCATGCTTGGGAAAGGATGTGGGCTGTCTGAGGTGTGATGATTGACAGCCTCGAGGCTGCACTGGTACCCAAGGGATGCAAAAAGCCTAGAGGAAGCCTTCCAGCACGTTGGACAGCTCCTCGTGGAGGCCTGATGAGAGTCCAGGGACAGAAGCTGCCAAGGAAGGGAAGGTGAGGGCAGGATGTGATCTGCACCTGTGTGAGAGGGCTCACACAGATAAGAGCATCAGTCCATCCAAATACTGAAGCAATGAGGGAGTGGGGCCATTTGGTCTCCAGCCTCTTCCAGCTCTGACTTTGTTCCAGGAGAGGCATGGCAGAAGGAGCAGTGAGATTGGATTCAGGAGACCTGGTTTTGAATCCTGCTTAACTAATGGTGTGACTTTAAGCGATGCCTTCATTTCCCTTTTCTGGATTTCTGCTTCCATCTCTAAACTGAGTTTATCAAGGGACAAATCTCACTAGGATACAAAGATTTTCAAAATGATGCCATGTCTGACCACAGAGAGCATTTATTTTCTAGTCTACTATTGGTGAGATTGGAAGTAGAGAATATGACTTCTAAACACGTAAGTGTTTCCTATTTCCCTGCTAATGCCCTCCCTTGTATTGAACTACTTTGTATATATTTGTATCTATTAACTTTATATTTATCACACACACACACACACACACACACATCTTTTAGGTACTTCTCTTCCCCATTAGAACATAGGCTTGGTGCTAGTTGGGATCATTTCCCCAGCATCTGGTACATAGCAAAGTAAAATTTTAATAAGTATTTGTCAACTCATTGATTAAAAACTGGGTAGGATTGACGGGGCAAAGGAGAGATCTAGGAGAACTGCATTAGGGAATTTTAAAGGAGCGAGTAGAAACTACTGAGGGCTTCATAGAGGAGATGGCACAGGGGTTGAGTCTAGAAGGAGGAGGAGGATTGCAATATTTTGTGCCATGCTGGGGGATGGGCAGCACAAATTGCATTGAGGCAGACAAGGGCAGGAAGAGATCTGGGAATAGCCAGTAGTGCAACTGACTTAAAAAGTTCATGAAGAGGAACGATGTGGGACAAGGTTGGAAAGGTCCACTAGTAAAACATTGCTCACAGCCTAAATGCCAAGATGAGAGGTTTGTACTTTACCTTAGTATAAAGGAAGTTTTCCTCCCCACTTCAATTGATGTGGAAAGACATAGTGAGGTTTCATTTTGTAAACAGAACATGTCTATGACCTGCGACTTCTGGGAACAGCAAGACTGTCTAAGCAAACAGGCTAACCACACATCTGGGATCTTTAAATAACTGGATGGATTTCAGCAGTTCCAGTTCCAGAGTTGAAGAATTTGGGGTTCTGGCATGCTTTGTGAGGGAGACCTCTGCATGGGGGGTTAGGGAAGACTTTCCCTCACTTGTCCCCAATTGGCCATGTCTTCACAGCTACTGGACCAGTAGGGGCTAATACATCCATTCAGGAAGAGAGGAGACATAGATACAGAGGAGATGATTACCCATAAGAGGAAGTAGCTCCAAAGAGAGACAGTAATGGCCTCAAGGAAAGTTTAAATCCTGGGACTTCATCCCAGTGAGATTTATCCCTGGATCATTTCATTTTAGAGACATGGAAACAGAAGTCCAGAAAGGCATCACTCAGAGTCACACCAGTAGTCAAGCAGGATTCAAACCCAGGTCTTCTGAATACAAATTCACTGCTCCTTCTACTATGTTTCCCTGCCTCTCCAGGGACACAGAAAGTCAGAGCTGGAAGAGACCTTAGAGATCATTCAGCTGAGTGACCCAGTCAGGAGAGATGATGTGCCCAAGGAGAGCATCATAAAGATCCTACAAACAGAGAAAGAACTTCCAGGACCAGCAGTACTAGGAGTTGAAAGTTATCCTTTGTCTTGTGTGTATCCCACATCTCTCCCTTGCTACCATTTTGCCCTAAGCTTGATCCCACTTTTCCCATAAATACAGTCTCTCTTTGTGGAAGTGCTCCCCAGGTTTGGGGAGGAAATGTTTTGAACCAACTGTTCTTACTGTAGCATCTTAGAAAATGTCTTTGCTTCAAAATAATTAATCTACAAAATAATCATCAGTAGGAGGCTAGTGGAAGCTTGTGAGATATAATAGTGGGAGTAGCATTTCACAAGGATATCCCTAGAACCTGAGGGTGCAGTCATCCTGTGAACACTAAGCTTGCTAGGAGGAATACTAGTTAGGGGAATAGTCTGGAGGACTTGAAGGGGGACTCTTGAAGCCTTTTGAACAAGGGAGTGACACAGTTAGTCCTGTAGTTTAGGAAAATCATTTGGCATCTGGTTGGTCTTTAAGAGTGGAGAGACTAGTCAGAGAGACCCATGAGGAGGCTGTTTCAGTAGTCCAGGAATGTGGTATTTAGTGTCTGAACTAAGATGGTAGCCATATGAATGGAGAAGAGAGAGGGCAGATTGAGAGATGATATGGAAGTAGAATCAACACGACTTTGCAACATTATAAATTAGAGTAAAGGACAAGAAAGAGGCAAGGATAACTCCTTGGTTTTGAGCTTTGCCTCCATGACTAGGAGGATGATAGTGCCCTCAGCAGAAATTATATCTAACCTAAATCCTTCCTGCTTCATTTGAAACTCATTTCATTTTATTCTGTCCTCAGAAAACAATAGCCAATCATTATCTTCCTTGTAATAACCCTTGAGCTATTCGAGGACAGTTATTAAGGAACCTTTCAACCTCCCTTTCTTCAAGATAAATGATCCTGATTTCCTCGGCTTTCCTTTTAAGTCTGGCCTCTGGGTTCCCAAGAAACTACCTCTTTCTCTCTTTTGTCTTAATGCTCCTTCCTGAATAGGATCAGAGGATTTAAGAGTTAGAAAACACCTCAAAGCTCATTCAACTCAACCCCTTCTTTTTATTGATGAAGGAACTGAGGCCCAGAGAAGGGAAGCCACTTGCCTGAGGTCCCATAAATAGTAAGTGGCAGAGCCAGGGTTTAAACCCAGATCCTCCAAGTAGAAATCAAAAACCTTTTCCATCTCACTGAGATGCATTTCTAAGAAAGGACCACACACACACACACACACACACACACACACACACCTGCTACTTCACTTTCCCAGCCCTGCCTTTGTTGAGTCACTCACAGATGACCTTCATGTCTCCTTGTTAGAGAGGAAGCACTTGGGTTCAAAACCTGCATCTGATGTTTGCTACTTGTGTGACCTTGGACAAGTCATTTTCCTTCTATAGGCCCCAGTTGCCTCATCTATAAAATGAAGTTGTTAGGCTAGGTGACCTTTAAGTTTCCTTTCAGCTCTACAGCTATGATGAACTTGTCTACAATAGCATCAAATATGAGAGAAAAGGAAAATGATAGATGTTGGAGAAGATATGGGAAAATTGGGTCACTAATGCATTGTTGGTAGAGTTGTGAACTGATTCTGGAGAGCAATTTGGAAGGTCTATAAAACTATGCATACCCTTTGATCCAGCAATATCACTACTAGTCTATATCCCAAGAGATCATGAAAAGGGAGGAAAGACCCACATGTACAAAAATATTTATAGCAGCTCTTTTTGTGGTGGCAAAGAATCGGAAATTGAGGGGATGCTCATCAGTTGGGGAATGACTGTGCAAGTTGTGATATATGAATGTAATGGATACTATTGTGCTATATGAACGGATATGAACTTATATGAACTTATGCTGAGTGAAGTGAGCAGAACCAGGAGAACACTGTACACAGTAACAGCCACATTGTACAAGGATCAACTATGATAGACTTGACTTTTCTCAGCAATACAATGATCCAAGACAATTCCAAAAGGCTCATTTGGAATATGCTAGCCACATCTAGAAAAAGAACTATGGAGTCTGAATGCTGTTCAAAGCATGCTATTTTCACTTTTTTCCCCCTTTCTCATGATTTTTACCTTTTGTCCTGACTTCTTTTCACAACATAACTAATGTGGAAATACGTTTAACACGATTATACATGTGTAACCTAAAAAAAATAAAATAAAATTGGTCAGCATCCCAAGAGATCTTGATAGGCTAATGCCAGGCTGTTGTGTTAGAATGAAATACATTTGAACCCAGAAATCAACTTCACAACTACTGGCTTCAAAAGAGACTGCTGGTTACAGAAAAACCCTGGGAAATCTGATGGGATTCATGTTCAATTTTAATCAACAGTAACATATGGCATTCCCCCCCACCCCCAAAATCTAGTGTTTTACCTTCCTGGGACCCAGGTTTTTCCTCTGTAAAATGAGGGGGTTGGGCTAGATGGCCCAACATAGTCCCTTCCATCTCTGGATCCTCTGATGCTTCAGGGTCCAGAAGAACTATGAACCAAACCGGTGGAACTGTTTCAATGAATGGCCAAATAGACATAGCCACTTAGACTTTAGAAACACTTAGCAGGATATGGCTGTGTTGGGGAAATAGATATCACCACAGATGGTCGGAGCAGCTAGGTGGCGGTAGACCACACAGAGCACCAGGCCTGGAGTCAGGAAGATTCATCTTTCTGGGTTCAAATCTGACCTCAGACACTTACTAGCTGTGTGATCCTGGGCAAGTCACCTAACCCTATTTGCCGCAGTTTCCTCATCTGTAAAATGAGCTGGAGAAGGAAATAGCAAAACCACTCCAGTATCTTTGCCAAGAAAACCCCAAATGGGGTCATGAAGTAGTCAGACACAATTGAAAAATGACTCAAGAACAGCTGATTGGGTGATTGGGCCAGAGTCGGTAATCAGGCTGGTGGTAGCATCTCTACTGGATTCAGTCAGAGGACCTGGGTTCAAATCCCAGCTCTGTGACTTACTATCCATTTGACTTGGAGCCAATTCCCCTCACCTTCCTAGTTGGCTCACATCTAAAATGAGTTGGTTTAAAAGATCTCTCAGGCCCCTTCTAGCTCTGAACCCTTTGATCCTATGACAGCAGCTCAGACCAAACCACTCCTTTCAAAGGCCTGCTAAGGGTGGGGAATTGGAGCAGCAAATGAGGCCAACCAAAACCAATTACCTTCCTAACCCTGACTGATGAGCAGTTAGTGCACTGACATTCTTGGCCCCTCCTCAAGTTTCCATTTCCTTCCTAGAGATTTTCACATAACAATGATATTATTCATCCCACCTGGCAGAAAATAAATTTGAGGATCTGCCAAGACTGATGTCCTGAGTTAGGAGGAGAACCAAGGGGCAGGTCATTAGGAGGTAAAACAGTAAAAAGAGTCTTGGGTCAAGAGCCAAGACATTGGGCTTATTGTCCTGGTTTTACCTCTGGATGATATCAAGTCGGTTATTTAGCCTCTCTGGGCCTCAGTTTCCTATATCTCAAAAATGAAGTTAAGTAAGGGAAACACTAAGACCCACTACCTCTTCCCCCTCCCCAGATCTGACAACAGCGGGGGGGGGGGGGGGGGGGGGAAGACAAGAGAGAGGGAGAGAGAAAGAGAGAGAGAGAGAGAGAATAGAAAAAAGTGATTTTATAATTTACTGCTACTCATTAGCTATGTGATTTTGGACAAATCATGAAACTCCCCGGGCTTCCATTTCCTCCTATGTGAAGTGAGAGGGTTGGATTAGATCATCTTTGAGGTCCCTTCCAGCTTTAAATTGTGTTACCCCCCCAACTCCCACACCCCGCTCCCACCCCCAATGATCAAGTTCATGTTGTGGCTTCCCAACCAAATACCTCCAACCCAGGTCCTCTGACTCCAAATCCCCTTTTTCCTAATCCTCCTCCCACTGCCTTTGGTTGTCATAAGCCAAGAGCAAAGGCAAGAGAGGGAAGACAGAGCAGGCTAGGAAGCTTCCTGACTCTCAGTTTTGTAGACCTATCATTCCCCATCCTGTGCTAGGCTGGTGCATTTAAAGTTGCAAGAGACTTTAATGGTCATCTTATGCAACCCTCTTACTTTACAGTTGAGTAAACTGAGTCCCAGAGAGGGCAAGTTATTAATCCAAGGTCAAGTACATAGTAAAGGGCAGAGTTGGGGTATGATCTCAAGTCCTCAGACTTCCTCCTGTCCTGTCCCATCTCTTCCTCTTTGCTCATGGCTCCCTTGTTGGGGAGCTGACCTTCTGGCCTGACCCTTCCCATTCCTCTCCTTCTCCCTGATATCCTCCCTTCCCTTCTTCTCCCACCTTGTGGCTGCCAGTGGAAGGAGTACTAGACCTGGCCTGCTTGCTCACTCATACTATATAAAGGAATCGATCGGAGGTCACAGCTGTGCAGTGGCCTGGAGGGTGTCTCTAATGGGCTGGTCCTGCCATTGACACAGTCCCCTGGAGCTATGGCAGACCAGGCCTTCAAGCAGGGCCTCCCAGCACCTGAGCCCAAGGGAATGCTTTTCAGACCTATTTATTTCTAAATACACTTGACAGCGATACAAATGTTCACCAAGCCTACCTGATGTGGCTTAAAACAGTTGGGGGTTGGGGTGGAGAGGGAGAGGAGAGGAAGGAAAAGGACATAAAATTATCTTTTCAATAGATCCTTCTCCAAGGCTGAAGAATGGGAGGAGGGAAGACTAGATAGAGAATGGGGAGAGGGGTGAAGGCACCAGGGGAGAAAACTTGGAACAGAAGGAATTGATCTGCAGGGCATGGAGGTGGATTTGTAAAATTCAGCTTTAGCAGAAGCAGCCATCTGGGTGGGCCAGGAGCCAGATGACCCTTTTCGGAGTGGTGGGGGAGCGGGGGGGGGGGGGAGAAGGAACCTCTTCTCAGGAGAGACAGTAGAGAGGAGGAGAAGAGAGGCTAGGGCACAGAAAACCCAGATACTAGAGTAAACTGCCACTTAATAGTTGTGTGACTCAGGGAAAATCACCTTACCTCTCTGGGTCTGTTTTCTTATCCAGAAAAAAGGGGCAGTTGGAAGCATGCCTCCATATCTTAGCTGAGAAGGAATGGACTCAATATACGTGTGAATTCATTTTGCTTGGCTATATTTATTCATAACAAAAGAGAGCTTTTATCTTTAGTTGGTGGGAGGGGAGAGGGATGAGGTCAGCCGTGATAGTAATGCAAAAAAGGAAGAAGAAGAAGAAAAGAAAGAATACAGTATCAATGAAACATTAGAAATTACTCAAAAGAAAACAAAAGGAAGTTCAGAAAGAGACATAAATAACAGATAAGCAGGATGGTCTTGGTACTATCATATTAAATTTAATATGCACTTTAAAAAGAATGCATAATATCCATGATAGAAATTCATCATGGACAATCTTCTACAATCTATTAAACACAATGTAATATTCATTATACACAATCTTGTTTCTCTGTCCTTTGCATATCGAAATGCTCATGTTTGTTGCTTTTTAGGCTTATAATTTTAAAAATAAAAATGAGACAATGGGGCTAGATGAACTTCAATATCCCTTTGGGCTCTGATGTTCTGTGTTTTAGATGTCCTTCAGTTCAATCCAGCCAGTGATTATTAAATGCCTGCTACACAAGGAAAGCATGATGCTAGGTTTGAAGAATAAGCAAGACAAGACAGTCACTACCCTTAGGTATCTTGCATTCTGCTTGGGATGAGGTTAGCGCAGAGAGACAATGTGAAGATATGAATGCAAGGCAGTTTGAGGAGGGGGAGAGTGCTAGGAGATCTGAGAAGGCTCCACAGAGGACAAGGCAGTTAAGCTGAGTGCAGAAGGCAAAGATTCTGGGAGACTATGGGAAGAGATGGTGAGAGAGAGGAAGATGATGGAACATTGAATTCAGGGAACACCTACTGGTCCAAGTTGACTGGAACCCAGCAAGTGGTGTCATGAAAAGTAGAAAAGTAGACTGGTGTCAGCTTGTGGAGACCCCAAAGTGCAACACTTAAGAATTTGTCCATTATCCTAGCAAAGTGGGGAGCTACTGACCATTCCAGAGAATGGGAGCGACTTGGTCAGACACAGGCCTTAGGAAGATTCTTTTGGCTGCTGTGTAGAGGAGAGATTGGAGGAGGAAGAGTTGGAAAACTAATTAGGAAGGTTATTATAGTAGTCCAGGTGAGAAGTAGTGAGGATAACAGCCATGTGAGGGGCGAGAAGTAATGAATGTGAGACAGATTTTGAAAGCTGAATCCACAAAACTTGGCAATTTCTAAGAAGTAGCAGGTGAAGAAGGGGGAAGAGCCAAGGATGGCTCCAAGGTAACAAGCCTGAAGAACTAGAAGGATGGTGGTACGCTTAATGGAAATAGGAAAATTAAGAAGACAGGTGATGGGCTTGTTGTTGTTCAGTCGTTTCAGTCATATCCAATTTTTCGTGACCCCATTTGTGGTTTTCTTGGCAGAGATAATGGAGTAGTTTGCCATTTCCTTCTCCAGCTCATCTTACGTTTAGGGAGATTGAGGTAAACAGGATTAAGTGATTTGCCCAGGGTCATATAGCTGGTAAGAGGCTGGATTTGAACTCAGATCTTCCTGACTCCAGGCCCATCACTCTATCCACTGCAACATCTAGCTGTCCAGATAATGAGTTTTGTTTGGGACATTTTGAGTTAAGTCCAGAATATCAAGATTTCAGTTGGTACATAGGAATGTATTTCAGAACGAACGAAATTTACACATTTGGGGATCATCTACATAGAGCCGATGCTTGAACTCATAGGAGCAAATGAGATCACCAAACAAGAAAGGAGAGAAAGGACAAATGGGCCATAATAGAGCCTCATGCTAAGGACAAGGAAGATGGAAGCTGGTGCAGTAAAGGACATTGAAGAGAAGACTGGAGCATTCTTCCAATTTGACATACATTTATTAAGTGTTTTCCGTCTCCAGGGTACTCTTTAAGGTTACTTTCTACCATCCAGAAGCTTGTATTCTATTAAAAAGAAGATCCAGGGAGCCATGTCAACATAGCCAAGTTGGGGTGGAGACAGAGAACATCCAGAAAGGGGGGTAGTCAATGCTGTCAAAAGCGGCAGAGAGGCCACGAATGACAGACACCGGGAAAAAGCCACCTGATTTAGTACGTCATTGGGAATCTTGGAACAATTTCATTTGAGTGTCCAGAAGGCAGATTGCAAGAAATAGAGAAGTTACTGATTGTTTCTAGGAGTTTGGAAGTAAATGGGACGTTTGATAGAAAATGGGAGGAGAGAGATAGAGGGTGGTAAACTTGGGTATGTTTGCAGGTAGTTGTACAAGTGAGAAATAATAAGATTAATGGTACTTTCACCATTATAGGAATCCTCCCAGTTCTGACCTCTGTTATAAGGTTCCTTCCAGCTCTGACATCCTACGTTCTAACGTCCTTCCCAGCTCTGACTTTCTGTGTTCTAAGAACATTTCCACCTCTGACCTTCTCTGTTCTAAGAGTCCTCCCAGCTCTGACATCTTCTGTTCTAAAGTCCCTCCTAGCTCTGACATCCTATGTTCTAAGGTCTCTTCCAGCTCTGATATCCTGTGTTCTAAGGTCCCTTCCCAACTTTGATATTCTATGTTCTCAAATCCCTTCTGAAGCTAGCATTCTGTGTTCTAGAGACCCTTCCAGCTCTGACATTCTATGTTCTAAGATCGCTCCTAGCTCTGACACTCTCTATTCTGAAGTCTTTCCTAGCTCCTACATCCTTGTTCTAAAGTTCCTTCTAACTCTGACACCCTTTGTTCTAAAGTCCTTCCCAGCTCTGACATCCTTGGTTGTAAAGGTCCCTCCCAGCTCCAACATCCTATGATCTAGGGACCCATCCAGCTCTGATATCCTATGTTCTAAGAACCATACTAGATCTGATATCCTATGTTCTAAGATCCCTCCCAGCTCTAACATCCTATTTTCTAAGATCCCTCTCCAAACTAGCATTCTGTGTTCTAGGGCCCCTTTTGGCTCTGACATCCTATATTCTAAGTACTCTTCTGGTTCTGATGTCCTATGTTATATGGATCCTTCCAGCTTCTGATATTTTATTTTCTAAGATCCCTCCCAGCTCTTATAACCTATGTTCTAAAGTCCCTCTAAAAGCTAACATTCTCTATTCAAAGGCCCCCTCCAGTTGTGACATTCTGTGTTCCAAAGCCCCATCCAGTTTTGACATCCTGTCATCTAAGATCCCTCCCAGTTCTGATAGCCTATGTTCTAAGGCTCCTCCTAAAGTGTGCTCGAGACCCCTCCAGCTCTGACATCCTGTGTTCTAAGGACCCTTCCAGCTCCAATTTCCTATGTTCTAAGATTTCTTCTGGCTTTGATAATGTTCTAAAGACTCTTCCTTTAGCCTTTTAGATTAAAGAAATTTTTTAAATGGTAGATGAATGACTCAAGATGATTTTCTTGTCTGAGACAAGGGAACACTGAATATAGAGAATATTTCTCTAAAGGTTCTTCTGAGATATCAATTAATTCTTCCCAACTTGGATGGGTCCAGTTTATGCCTGTGATCTTGGCCTCAGGAACTGGAATGGGATTCTAGAATTTCAGGACAGAAAGGGAGCTTAAACATCTCCCAGTCCATCGCTGGAGTGAAAGGCTGCAGAGTGAGGAAAAGACAAAAAAGGGATTTGGGGATTATGCTTCTTCCTTTCTTAAGAGTTCCAAAGCAACTCATCCTGAGGACAAAAAAAAGTCTCTATTCCTTTGGCATCCCTGACTGAGAATGAGATTTGAGAAGAAGGTTTGGAGTACAGCCCCTGATCCTGCACCATGGTTGACAACACAACCATATCTGGGTGTTGTGGTTTGGGAAGGGTATTAGGAAGCTGGAGGGCACCCAGAGAAGGGTTGCCAGGATGAGAAAGGGCCTAGAGAACATGCCATATGATTATTAGTTGAAGGGACTAGGGATGTCTAGACTGGAAAAGAGAGGAGGTACCTGGAGGGGAGAGGAGCAAGATAAAGATTTCCAAGCATTTAAAGAACTTTCCAACGGGAAAGAGATTGTACTTGGTCTGTGTGGCTCCAGAGAACAAATGCTGGAATGATCACTCAGAGGTTACAAAGAGGAAAATTTAGGTTTGACATGAGGAAGGAAGGGCTCTCTTTTGGGCTCTCCCACAGTGGAGCAGGCTGCTTTTAGAAGCAATGAACTTCCCTTTTGGGAGGTCTCTAAGCAAAGGCTGAATGACCAGGATTGGGTAAGGTGTAAGCAGGGAAACTGTCAGGTGTGGATTAGGTTAAATGACCATCAGGGTCCCTTGTGACTGAAATTCAGTGATTCTGTAATTCCAGCTCCAGGATTCTATGATTCCTGAGGGTTGAGTTGTAAGACCTGTGAAGGAGAGGAGAAAAGTGGGTCCTTTAGGGCACATTCCACCTGTCCCCACTGAACTCATGGAGTTGAGGTCAGAAGGACTAACAGGAAGTAATCTTTCAACAGACTCTGGGCAGTGAGAGGGTGGGACACAAGCCCTTTCTTACTCCCTGACAGGCCTTTAAAAAAAAAAAAGCCATACATATGTATAGTTTACTTCCTGGTAATATGTGTTCAGGCTTCCAAGCCTATCTGACAGGCAGACAGGCTGGCAGATCCCAGGCCCATCTGCTCCAGCGTGTGCAAGGACTAGAATAACACCACCACCCCATCAAGCCGCCCCACGCCGCCACGCTAGTGTCATTACACCCAGGACGTTCAGCATTCTGACATTTCCAGGCGCCACATTTCTGGTAATGTGTGGGCTCTTGGGTAAAGGAGCCTGATGGAGATAATTAGAAAGACTGAGATGCCTCCTGAGGAAATGCTGTCCCTAGCAGCAGGAGGCAATGAGCAGAGGCTGGATGACCACCTGCCAGGGATCACCGGGGACTAGGGCTCTGCCTCTCAGCATCTCTGGTTTCTTTCAAGACTCATGTAGGTGTAGCCTCTTCTTGGATGCCTTTTCAGATTCCCCCAGGTGTTGGGACTTTCTCTTTCCTCAATCTGCCTTGCATTTACTCATCTGCCGCCATATTGTAGCCCCCATTAGAATGGAAGCTCCTCAAGGGCTGGACAGGTTCTCTTTTATTCTTTGTAGCTCTAGAGCCTAGCACAGTGCCTGGCACATTGAAGGGACTTAATAAATAGCCATTGAACTAAACTGAATCGAAAGGACCTTTGAACTAAGACCATAGGCTGCTAGCTGGAAGGGCCCTTGGAGTCGATGAATCAACCAACAAGGGTTAAGTGCCTATCCTGTACTGCGCTGGGCACTGAGGAATCCAAACCAACAAGAAACAGTCTCTGTCCTCAAGGAGGGCCCATTCTATCAGAACACAGAGTGTCAGAGCTAGAAAGGCCTTAGAGCACAGACATCGCAAGTGGCAGAAAATGCGAACAACTTGGAGGTTTCGTCTAACACCCAATAAATTAATCAAGATAATAAAAGACTGGGAAAAATTAATTAAATTAAAATCAAATTAATTAAATTAAAAATTAATTAATTAAAAATAAATTAAGTTAGTAATAGTTAGCATTTCTGTAGCTCCTGCTCTGTGCAGGCACTGTGCTAAGCACTCTATAGATATTATCTCATTTTATCCTCACAGCAACTCTGCAAGGCAGATTCTCTTGTTATCCCCATTTTGCAGATGAGGAAACTGAGGCAAAGGTGAAGTGACTTGCCCAGAGTCACAGAACTAGTGGGTGTCTGAGGCAGGGTTTGAACTCAGATCTTCCCAAATCTGAGCCCCGTATTCTATCCACTGCGCCACCGGAGGCCTCTGGGCTACTTCTCAACCTCTCATTGACACCTGGGGGCAAGGTCTCCAGGAGGGAGTTGACAATTTCTTCCTTCGGGGTCCTAGGAGTAACCCTGCAGAGTTGGGGAGTCTCAGTACTGCCATTTAGGAGCTCCCACCAATCATGCTCCCCACTGATTATCAACCAGTCTTAAGTAGCTCTTAGAAAGGGATGTTCACTAAATGTGTCTGGGTTAGTTGGTAGAAAAAACAATCCACCCAAAGTCTAGGACATAGTCTACCACAATTATGCACAAGATCTAGAGGGAAAGTAGGCTCAAGCTTAGAGAGTAACTCAAACAAAAGAGGAACTCACGGTTTCTTCCTGAAGTCCTCATGAAGCTTCCCTTGGCTGTTACAAGGGAAGTGATCTCGCGGAGTCCTAGAGTTTCTTTTCCTCAGTGTGTCTAGTTTGTCCTTAGTGTGTCTCTTCGCCCCCAATATGGAGGCCGCCATCCACCATGATGTTTTTGGACATGCTTACCAAACCAAAAGGGAAGTCCGAATCTTCCTAACCTTTGCCATTTACAAGGTCATCCTCCCATCATCTGGGGTGGAGAGGGAGAGAGAATTCAATACTCCTCCCCTAAGGACAGTTACCTCAACCACCACTAGTCTGGCCTGTTGATGGAATGCCAGGTCCTGAACTGATTTGCTGTAATATACATAGGCTCAAAGCTGTGTCTGATTCTTTTAACACATCCCAATTCATTTCTTATGTATCATCTGATTTCATCTAATGACCAAAATACTTCACTCTTCCCAAATTGAGTGAGGACTTATTTGAACCTAGTTTGTGTCATCCTGGAAGTCTGGGCCTTCAGTGTTTAGTTCAAATGGTACGGACCCCAACCCTTACTTTACGATCAGAGCTTTGAAACTAGAAAGGGCCTTTAGAGACCGTGTAGTCCATCCTATAGATGAAGCCAGAAAGGTGGTGACTCACCCAAGGTCACATAAGTAGTAAGTAGAAGCAGGATTTAAATCCTGGCCTTCTGACTCAGAAATAGTGTCCTTTTCCTTAGACCACATTGCCTCTTAGGTAGGGAAACGATATAGTGCTGGCTAATAATAGTTCACAGTTATGTAGCACATCATGAATTACCAAACACTTTACATGTCTTACTTCATTGAATCTTTAAAACAGCCCTGTGGGATATAGATATTGCCAGTCTTTTATCCCATTTTACAGATGGGAAAGCTAAAACTCACAAGTAGCAGAAAATGCAACTTGGAGGTTTCACCTAACACCCAATAAATTGATAAAGATAAGAAAAGACTGAAAAAAATTAATATTAGAGGGACTGACTATAGGAAGGCAAGCCAGCAACACAATGCTGGCAGAGGTGTGAATTGGTCTAGTCATTCTGTAAAACAATTTGGAACTAGGCTTGAAAAGCGACCAAATTAAATTGTTTGTACCTTTTGACCCAGCAATGCCACTACTGGGTCTATAGCCTAAGAAGATCAAAGACAGAGGGAAAGGTCCCACATTTGCCAAAATATTCACAGCAGCAGTTTTTGTATGAGAGAGAGAAAGAGGAAAGAAAGAAAGAAAGAAAGAAAGAAAGAAAGAAAGAAAGAAAGAAAGAAAGAAAGAAAGAAAGAGGAAAGAAAGAAAGAAAGAAAGAAAGAAAGAAAGAAAGAAAGAAAGAAAGAAAGAAAGAAAGAAAGAAAGAAAGAAAGGAAAATAAAGAAAGAAAGAGGGAGGGAAGGAAGGAAGAAGGAAGGAAGGAAGAAAGAAGGAAGGAAGGAAGGAAGGAAGGAAGGAAGGAAGGAAGGAAGGAAGGAAGGGAGGAAGGAAGCTCTTTGGAAACTAGCTAAAAAACTATGGTGTGTGAATATGATGGAATATTATTATTCTATTTTTTAAAAGTGAATATGAGGAACAGAGAGACTTGGGAAGATGTATGGACTGATGCCTGAAGAAGTCAGCAGAACCAAGGGAAAAATACATGCACCAGCCACAATATGGAAAAGGAAAATTACTTTAAAGATGTTGGAATTCAGATTAATGCCATAACTAGTCTTGTCTCCAGAGAACTAATGATTCAATTTGATTCCATTTAATTTAACAAGTGTTTATTAAAAAAGCATTATATGCCAGGTACTGTGCCAGTCACTGGGGATACAGTGACAAAAATGGAAATAGTCCCTGCCCTCAAGGAACTTGTAGTCTGCTAATATAATGAAACATGAATCCTAATTCTCCATCTTCTCAGTGGAGAAGTGGTGGATAAAGGTGCAGAATGAGGCATGCACTATCAGCCATAGCATAGGCGGGGGATTTGACACTCGAATAAATAATTATTATAGCATGCCCTGATGTGGTATTGTACACCTCTCATCCTTGCTAGTAGGAGAGGTGGATGCTAGTGAATCTTTGGTGCTCTGGAGTTCTGAGCTGCAGTAGGGTGAAAGCCATACCCTATCTAGAACCAATACAGTGAGGGGCCTAGAACTGGGAGTGAGGGAGGCATGGGGCTGCCTAAGGAAGGGTAAACTGGCCCAGGTCTGATCCAGAAAGGGATCTTGCCCATGAGTGGATGCTGTACTTCTAGCTTGGGCAAGTGAGGGAGAACCAATCTCCAAAAGTAGAAGTGGCGATAATGATGATGGTGGTGGTGGTGATAGTGATGGAGACTATAGTACCGGGAAGGGCAGACATGAAAATCATACAAAATGGACAGGATGAATGGGATTGCTATTTACATTGCTGATATCAATGATATACATTTGAGAGTACTGGAGAGTTCTGTGATAGAAAGAGGACCAGCTTCAGAGTAAAAGGTCCTGGGTTCTAAAAGGTTGCCCTAGATGGTCTCCAACTCTCTTTCCAGTTCTAAAGCAGATAATTCTATTACCTTAAATGACAAGAGAACTACAGCAATGTGAGATCCAAGGAACAAAGGATGTGCCTAGGAGAGCTCTGATGAGAGCATCTGGCTCTATCCAAAGATTTGAAGGTGTCACTTGGGTCTAAAGCATGTCACACCATCCAGAGGCTGACAGCAGACTAGAGGGCAATGATAGGGATCAGTTTTGGTCTTGTACCGTTTAACATTTTTATCGGTGACTTGGTTAAAGACATAAATGATACTCATTAAATTTGCAGATGACACAGAGCTGGAAAGGATCACTAACACATTGGATGACAGCATCAAGATACAAAAAGATTTTGGCAGGCTAGAGCATTAGGCTGAATCTAATAATAATAACAACAACCAACATAAATAAGTTCACATTTATAAGATGCTGGTCCATGATTTGATCTTGCCCATGAGTGGACACTGTGCAGCAAAATAAGGAGAAATAATCTCCAATGATTGACGATGATGATGAAGAAAATGGTGGCGGTGGCAATAGTGGTGGTGGTGGTGGTGGTGGTGGTGGTGATAGTGGCAGTTCAAGATTTGCAAGATGCTTTACATAAATTATCTCATTTGCTTCTCATAGCAACTCTGTGAGGGAGGTGCCGATAGTATCTCCATTTTACAAATGAAATGAGTAAGAAGGTAAAATTTGAGAAGTCAATGTAAAGTCTTTCACTTCGGTTCAAAAATCAACTTTTCAAGTTAAAGATGGAGGAGGCTTGATAAGACAACAGTTTGTCTGAAAGAGATTGAGAGATTTTAATGTGATATCTCAGCCAAAAAAAATTAATTCCATCTTAGGGTGCCTTAGGAGAGGCATCACTTCCAGAATAAGGAGGAGGTGATAGCCCCTGTGTATTTATTCTGCCTTGGTCAGGCCACATCTGAAGTAGTGTCCATGTAGGCACTACATTTTAAGAGCACTGATAATGGGAGTGGCAAGGAGGGCAATCAGGACCTTGAAGAGCTTTGAGTCTATGTCCCATGAGGACTGGTTGAAGGGACTTGAGCTGTTTAGCCTGGAGAAGAGAAGACTCAAGGGAACATAAAAGCCATGTTCAAGTATATGAAGGGCTGATAATGTGAGAGATTAGATGTATTCTGGTTGGCCCCAAAGGGTAGGACTAGAAGTAATGGGTGAAAATAAGTGGCAAAGAGGCAAATGGAGGCTTGATATCAGGAAAAAACATCCTTAAAATTAGAGTGACCAAATGGAGTGGGTTGACTTGGGAGCTAATGGATTCCTCCTCACTGCAGCCTCTGAATCCAAGGCTGGATGACCACTTGTTGTGAATGTGATAGAGGGGATTCCCATTCAAATAGGGGTTGAACCAGGTGAGTCCCTTCCAACTCTGACATTCTGGGAGTCAAATCAGGCAGGGTGGGAATTCAGAGGCAGGCAGCACACATACTCCCTCTTTTCTCTCTCTCTCTCTCTCTCTCTCTCTCTCTCTCTCTCTCTCTCTCTCTCTCTCTCTCCCTCACCCCCACCCCACCACCACATAAGCACACTCCATTGCTGCTAGAGAGCAGTTTCCATGGAGATAACATTTTAAAGTTTTCCAGGACCAGAACAGGAATAATTTCCCTCCTCCTCCTCTATGACAATCCAGGAAAATGGAGCTTATTACACAGAGAAAGAGAAAAAAAAACAGAGGGAGAGGCAGCAACAAAGAGACAGAGAGAAACAGAGAGACAGACAGATACAGAGAAACAGAGATAGAAAAGAAGGTAGGGAGGGAGAAACAGTGAGATAGGAGGAATGAGGCAGAGAGAGGTAAAGAGAGAGAGGGAGGTAGACAGAGAAGATCAAGAAAGAGATAGAAGACAGAATGTTCTTTCTCTTCCTGCAAGTTCCTGTTTATTTCTTTGTAGTTTAGAAAGCACTTTCCTACAGTAGCCCTATGAGGTAGGCAATGGAAAGCATGATTAATACCCATTTCACGGATGAGAAAGCTGAGGCTCAGAGAGGGGAACAGTCACACAGCTAATGTCAAGTCCAGGACTCAAATCCAGATTTTTCTAACTAGTCCAGGGATTTTTCTGCCCTCCCACACTGTCTTGTATATACTAGATGAGGGGCTTGTGGCATTATTTGGAATAATAATAACAATAGCAACAACAAGGCATTTCTTCCTTGGAGCCAAGAAACAGAAAGAAGACAGAGTTCCACCACTGACACATAGTGGATATGATATCCTAGACAAGTCACTGAACCTCTCAGAGCTCTACTCTAGACAGGAGAGAGAGAGAGAGAGAGAGAGAGAGAGAGAGAGAGAGAGAGCACCACTGTAAGTTATTCTGGTTACTAATGATTGAAGGCAGAGAGGTATGTCTAATAGGGCCAGAACTCATGATTAGGTCTTATTATATATGATAAAACAACCATGCAGATACTTGCAGAATCTACAAGCCCACGGAGATTTTCATACGTCCCGTCCACAAGCAGACAACCCTGCAGAGAGATAGATTTCATCTCCATGTAAGATCAAATTTCTCACAATTAGACCAATCAAAATGTCTTGGGTTGCCTTGAGCCAGTAGGCTCCACCTTCTGGAAGGTCCTTAAGTGACCACTGGAAGATCCTTTGTCAGGTTGGGTCATCTACCTTGTAGCCTTGAGATAATGTAATTCAGTGATAATGAAGGTCCCCTCTGACAGAAAGCTTCAGGGATCACTCTGAAGGGGTATGGGTCTCCACCTGTTTTCATTTGGATTCTTAATGGCTTACAGATGCAGTTCTCTAGGGTCCTGACTTGTTTTTTTCAGGCCCATTTGCCTATCCTCATTGCTTTTCCACAAGGGTTGGAAATAGCTAGAATTCTAAGAATCCTGTCACTCCCTCACTCTCTGGATCCCTCAGGACTCAGCCCCCAAACCACACTCTCCTCTCAAAAGTATCTTCTTTTGCCCGTCTTCTCTTTCACGAGGTTCATAGCATCAAATCAGAATCCATGGCATTAGCCCTCCACCCTCTGCTTGCATTTGGATTCCTGATGGTTCATTCCCATTAAGGGAATGAGATTCTGCCAGGCTTAGAGGCCAAGAGGAGAAAGGAAACTGCATTTATTTCACAGGCAGAAGGAAAGTTCTCGTACAGCTTCCCCCAGTGAGGGGCAGGGGATCAGCTGCTGAGGGATTATGCCTGCCTCCATTTCCACCGGAGTATTCAGGGTGTCCAGGGCTTCTGATGCCTAAGGGTTCGAGTGGCTACAAAGGCCATCCTGGATAGGGAGAGATCTTACTGAAAGTAGAGCCGGAGGAGTGGGGATGAGACCAGCAGAGTCTGGGAGGCACAGGTGGCCCTTGGGTCTCCTCTTGAATCCCAGTCTCCTGATGGGTGCATACAGCCAAGGATTCAGAAGCAAATAAAAGTCAAGAAAGTGGAAAGAGTACAAAATTTAGGTTAGGTAGACCTGGTGTCTGATCTTTAACTCTTCTACTGAAGCCCCCCCTTTTTTTAAACCTTGGGCCATTTACGTCCCCTCTCAGCCTCAGTTTCCTCATCTGTAAATGAAAGGGTTGAACTAAATAATATCCAAGGCTCCTTCTATCTCTAAATCAGATCATTCTATGATCCTTTGTTTTTTCATTGTAGTGTTGTGTTGGGGTGGGGGTGGGGGGAGCTGGAGTTCAAGGGTGTCTTGGTCTGTCTGCTCCTGCGGCTCCAATTATCTACAAGGTATCGACCAGAACTGGGGAGACGAGCTGTGGGCAGGCCCCATCTGGTCCTGTGTTCTTGTTCAGTCATTTCAGTTGTGTCTGACTCTTCATGACCCCATTTTGGATTTTCTTGGCAAAGATACTTCCTTCTCCAGCTCATTTTACAGATGAGGAAACTGAGGCAAACAAAGGTTAAGCAGCTCACCCAGGATCATACGATGTAAGTGTCTGAGGCAGGATTTGAGCTCAGGTCTCCCTGACTCCAGGCCTGCAAGCTTTAGTCACTGTGCCACCTACCTGCCCTACCAATCCAGATTACATCCGCAGGACATTCTTCAGCTTCCCATCTTGCCATTTGGTGGCATCGGGAAACATAACAATGAATAAATGCTATTAGGGCTGCTTCTGTAGAGAGACAGACTGGTATTTTCACTGGTTTAGGGAACTCCCACCTGAGGACACTCTATCTACCAATACAGATTGGCACCTGCTTCACAACTTAAAGGTCTTAGACAATTGCCTAGAGCACGGTGACTTGCCCAAGATCACACAGCCAGAATCGGGGACAGGAACTGGACACAAGTCTTTCTGGCTTCCAGGATACCTTGCTCTCTATTTCACCGCCTCAAGCTGTCCCCTGTTGTGTAGACAAGAGCATCTGACACCAAAAGTCAGGGGACCCGGATCGCAGTCTTGGCTCTGCCGCTGACCCGGAACAAATGAATTTCCCTTTCCCCACCTGTAAAATAAAGAGGGGATGATCTCAAGAGTGTCATCTAGCTAGCATCCTACCGGCGGGGGAATCAGTAGCTAAAATAATGACTGCGAGGTTGGAGCCCGCCCTTCGGTGTCCAGGGGGACTCTACTCCAGCTAATCCTCAGGGTCTTCACCTGGTGTGCACCCTGCACCTCTGGGACAGTCTGGTGAAGCCCGTGAACTCCTGCTTGGAATAATGTTCTTAAGCGCACAAAAAAATACACGGGACTGCAAAGGAAATTAATTTTAGTGAGATGCAGTTATCCACCTCTTCAAGTTCATGGACCCCGACTCCTTTTTAATTCATAGAAACACTGCTCTAGGGTCAGCGGCAGAGGACAGAGTCGTAATAATAAAAACAGCAGCAGCAGTAGTACCAGTAGTAGTAGTAGTAGTAGTAGTAGTAGTAGTAGTAGTAGTAACCTGCATTCACACAGCACGTCACAGTTTGCGGAGCGCTTTACGAAGGGTACCTCATTTGATCCTCACAGTAACCCTGGGAGGCAGGCGCTCTTCTCAGTCCCATTTTATAGTTGAAGAAACTGGGGCAAACAGTTAAGTGACTCGCTCAGGGTCACGCAGCTAGGAAGTACCTGAGGCTGGATTTGAACTCTGACTCCATACCCGCCGCTCTATGCATTGCACCTTCTAGCTAACGTGTATATAGTGCTTTAAGATTCGCAAAGTGCTGTATGTGCATGCATGTATTATATGTATACATCATATATATGTGTGTGTGTGTGTGTGTGTGTATGTATATATATATTACCTCTTTTGGTTGGTGAGGAGACAGAGGAGACATGGGAAATGTGAGGAATCTTTCTCTCACCCATCATTCTGTGTTTTATATTCAAAGTTCCCCGAAGTAGAACTTTGCCGGGTGTAGGAAGTTCCTCTAGCTGGGTCACTTGGGAGGACAGGGAGATAATGGGCAGAGGGCCAGTAACGTTTATTTTTGTGCAGCTTTTTAAAAAGGAAATGTCTCCTCTTGCACTCTGAAAAGGTACTCCTGAAATAAAACCTCCCCAGCATGACTTCCTAGGGTCACAGGCTCTGTGCTTGGAAAGCCTGCCTGCTGGCTTGGCTCAGCCTCACGTACGAGACAATGCCACTCGCCTTGGATTCTCTTACTGCTGAGGTGGAGTCTTTAGAGAGCCTCGGGACAGATGCCCCAAACGCCAACAGGATCCCCCGCTTCCTTTGTCTGGGTCTTGGGCTGCCTTTCGATGACCTTGAACAAGTTAGTTTGCTCCTCTAGCTCTCATGTTCCTCCTCTATAAAATCAGGAGTGTGGCTTCATGCCCTCTGAGGTCCTACCCAACTCGACATCTATGATGCTGCGATCTCCAAGGACCCTCTCTACTTCTAACATTGCACATTCCATGTTCCAGCTTGGCGACTTCTGCCCATGGCTCCTGGTTCTTTCCCCGGGGGCCCTGGGCAGAATGAATCCAATCCTTCTTCTAAGAGGCAGCCCTTCACACACTCAAGGACACCCATTCTCTTCCTGACTGAGTCTTTTCTTCTCCAATCAAAGCATGCCAAGTTCCTTCAACAAACTGTCATCAGGCCTGCTTTTGTGGCCCTTCCCGTGCTTTATATAGCATCTGGAACATAGTAGGTGCTTAATGCATGCCTGCTGGCTTTACTTGAAGGCAGTCATCTGATGGTCTTCCTCTAGATGCTCTCCAGTCTACCATTTCCATTCCAAAAATTTGTCAAGCTTTTTATAGATGCAAGTTGTCATTATTATAATCTTTTTCAGCTCCAACATTCTACATTCTAAGGTTATTGGGGCTTTTTTTCCCAAATCAAGGGAGATACTTGTAAAGACCTTAGCACAATGCCAGGCACATAGTAGGTACTATATAAATTCTTTTTCCCTTCCTTGCCTTCTACTTCTAGCTCTACAATCCATGTTCTAAGTCTCTTTTCAGTTTTAAATCCTATGATTTCCTGGTGAGTCCTTGGCCTCTGGTCTCACTCCCAAGAGGCTATAGCTATAGTGCTGACATTTAGTGAGTTTTGGAAAAACAGAGCTCAACTCCCAATTTAAGCTGAAAATGAGCAAAAAGATGCCTAAGTCCCTCCTTCTCTGCCTAAGACACAATCGATCTCTGACTCCATAGGGGTTAATTGAGGCTGAACTCATGAAATGCCACCATCTCAGGCCTTCCTAGACTGAGCTTCCAACCCTCTTTGAACCTACCATATCTGGACTGGCCTGGAGACAGGAAGTTGTTCTGTCATTTTCAGTCATGTCCAACTCTTCATTGACCCCATTTGGGGTTTTCTTGGCGGAAATTTTTCTTGGAGTAGTTTTCCATTTCCTTCTCTAGCTCATTTTACAGATGAAGAAACTGAGGCAAATTGGGTTAAGTGACTAGTTAAGTGACATATCCAGCTGTGTGACCCTGGGGAAGTCGCTTAACCTGTTTGCCTCCATTTCCTCAACTGTAAACTGGTAATAAAATTAACAGAGCACGCCTTGAAGGGCTGTTGTGAGGATCCAATGAGGTAATATTTGGAAAAGGCTTAGCACCATCCGTGGCACACAGTAGGCACTTGACAAATGCTAGTTCTCTCCCTCCTCACTCAGGCAGAGTGGGGAAATGACCAGATTGGGAGTCAGAATTCAAATCGCAGCCTGCATTCCATGCTGTCTGTGTGACCTCTGCAGCATGAGGCATTTGGGGGAGATGAAGTCTGAGGTCCCTTCCCTGCTCAAACCGTGCACGTATGAGCCTCTTGGAAGACAGGCAGTGGGACTGCCGGGACAGAATATGGTCCCACACACTGCCACCATATTAGGTATTGTTGCTTAATTCAATCAACAAAGCATTTTTATTAAACACATCTCAAGCATTGTGCTGGGTGAACTGGTCTCTACCCTAGGGGAGCTAAGCCAAAACGAATATAACAAAAGTATATCAACCTATAGAAAATAAGGGCTGGGTTATGGGGGGAGGGGAGAACTAACCCCTTCAGGGATCAGGAAAGGCCCTGTGGAGGTGGTGACATGTGAGCTGAGCTCTGAAGGAAATGAGGATTCCAAGGGGGGGAGGCAAGGAAGGAGTGCACTATTTAGGCCTGGGGGACAGCCAAAACAAAGACGGGAAGATTCAGTATAAAATCGGGGAGTGGGAGGGAGAGTTCAGGGCAGTTACAGAAATGATTGTGATATAACAACAAACACCATCTTAAAAACCTTTTTTTAAAAATAAAAAAGGAAAATTAACTGAATGACCTCTAAATTCTTTCCCTGTTAATCTACCTTCAGTAAATAACTCATCCCAGATCACAGCATTTCAAGCTGTCAGAAGCCATCTAGGAAAATCTCTTTCCCTGCCTCCAATTTTACAGATAAGGAGACTGAGGCCCAGGCCTGGCTAGGATAGATGACATGCCCAAGATCATATGGGCAGCAAAAACAAGTTCCATACTTTGTCTCTCACATGGCCTTTGGAGCAAATGCTTTAAGTGATCACTCTAAGTATCCTCCAAATAATGAAAAATACTCTTTGTTTTTCCTCTTTCCAAGATATTCCCTCATCTCCTCCTTACAACAACCCTGGGAGGAGGCAGAGCAAGTATAATTCCCATTTTGTAGCCCAAAACTAAAGGCCCCCATGCCAACCAGCATCTACCTGGGGCATCTTACCATCTGCATGCTGCTACATGTATCCCTTCCCACCAGGAACAGCACTATCCAGAGAGGAAGTCCAGAAACCATCCTCCTTTCCCGGGAGGGAAGGCAGTTAATCCACTCATTGTGGAGTTCCTCCCAGGAGCTGAGCTGGAAGAGTTCACCAAACCCACTCTGTCTCTAACGTGTGTCACAGAGTCATTACAAACGACAACAGCTGCCTTCTGGTCAGATAGTCTGATGGGAAAGCTTGAGCTTGAATATCCCCATATAGCTTATAATTGGGCAAATGATGTACCCCATGCTTCAGTGGGGAGGTGTCTCACTGGACAGACACTTCTTGGGACCTCCAGAAAGTTCTGCCACCATCAAGGAAGTCCAAAAAAAAAAAAGGAGAGGAGGACCCTGGCAAGGGCCCAAGTGTTCTGGCTTTTTCTTTCATCTTGAATGCATCAGTCGGTCAACTACCATTTGTTCAGTAGCTCTTGTCCAGCTCCCAATCCTGTGATCCTATGAGCTATGTTCTAAGTCAGCTTGTGAAAAGTGTCAGAAGTCCAATGATCATCTCTGCTCAGATGACTCCCAAATCTGTGTGTCCAGCTGTATTCTTTTTTTCAGGTTTTCTTTTTTTTTTCTTTTGGAGGGGGGAAGGCAGGGCAATTGGGGTTAAGTGACTTGCCCAAGGTCACACAGCTAGTAAATGTGTCAAGCATCTGAGTTCGGATTTGAACTCAGGTCCTCCAGACTCCAGGGCTGGTGCTCTACTCACTGCACCACCTAGCTGCCCCTCCAGCTGTATTCTGATCTCATTAAAACTCCAGTCCCCCATTGCCAGCCACCTTCATTCAGCATGTCCAAAACGGAACCGATTATATTTCCCTACACATCCCGCCCTTCTCCTGCTCCCTTGCTCTTGAGATTCAGAGGCATCTTTGATTGGTCTCTCCCTGTCACCACCCGTAGCTAACCAATTGTCAGATCCTGTCGGCTCTGCCTCTTACATTTACATCTCTCTCTTCCACATCACCTTCTCTCCACTAACCCTGCTGCTTCCTTAATTCTCTGCCTCTCACCTCACCTATGTAATAGCCTCTTAATTGATCTTTTTGTCTCCCTGAAAAAGAGAGACCAACCAGAAATAGCTTTCAGTTGGGGGTTGAAGGGGTGGAGGAGCATGGACGCCTTCATGGAGGAGGTCTCCATTTTTGTCTGTGGATCCCTATTGCCTACAGAATGAAACACAAATTCTCAACCTAGTATTTAAGGCATTTAGAGGTAGAACGCCTGGCCTGGAGTCAGGAAGACCTGAGTTCAGATCCAGCCTCGGATACATCCTAGCTGTGTGACTGAGTCACGTAGCTTCTGTTTACCTCAGTTTGCTCACCTATAAAATGGAAACAATACTTGTGAAGTGCTTATCATGGTGCCTGGCACACTAAGTGCCACTAAGTGCTATACAACACTAAGTGTTGTATAAATGCCAACTTTTCAGGTCTTCTGCCATCCGGCTCCTCCTTTACTTCATGTTAATCCTCTTCATTAACTTCATGTTTCTGCCAGCCTGGGTTGCTCCCCAACCTCAACATGACATTGCTTGTACCTGTGCATATAGGTCACCCCCCTCTACTAAAAGGGAATCCCCTTGCTCTTCTTCTCCACGTCTTTCTTCTTGAGGGCCCCCTCTTTGGTGCAGCCTTCTCTGATGCCCTTGTTTTTAATTTTCATTTTCCCCTTTTTTCATTTTCCTAATGGACTTTGTTTGCATTTCTCCTTTGTCCCATCGGCATCTTTTTCCTTTAGCAAGGCAGCAAACACCTGGGGAAAGACTGCTGGATATGGACTCAGAAGACCTGGGTTCAAGATCCAGCTCTGCTACTAGTGAAGACTAGGACCTAGGTCAAGTCCCATGACCTCTCTGGGCCTTGGCTGCCTCATTCAGAAAATG
The DNA here is from genome assembly GCF_011100635.1 of Trichosurus vulpecula. NCBI lineage: Eukaryota > Metazoa > Chordata > Mammalia > Diprotodontia > Phalangeridae > Trichosurus > Trichosurus vulpecula. Next base: position 257,175,398 of record NC_050578.1, read on the forward strand.
AGGGGGTTGAGCTAGATGCCATCTGGGTGAAATCTGCCATCCTGTAACCCATCACTATCTTGTATTGTAGCTATCTGGACACAGGTCTTATTCTACCCCCAGCCCCATACAGTGTAAATTCCTTGAGGAAGGGGGCTCTGCCTTTTTTTTAATCTTTCTATTCCTAGCACCTAGGACAGTGCCTTGCACCTATCAATCAAGAAATCTTTATTAAGTGGCTCCTATGTGCCAGGTACATTGCAAGGCACCAGATTACAAAGAATGAAATAATCCCTACTGGAAAAGAGTTTACATTTTGACAAGTACATACAAAAATACGTACAGCAAAAATATAAAATGAATACATATAGACAAAGGAGTTGAGTATGGGGTGGTCTAGAGGGCAGGAACAGCTGGGAAGCTCAGGAAAGTCTTCCTACAGAAGATAGTGTTGGAACAGCATATTAAAGGAAGAGAGGGACACTATGAGATGGAGGTAAGGAGGGTGGGCATTCCAAGCATGGTGGGCTGGCCAGTGAAAATGCATGGAGACAAGAGATGAAGTATTATAGTGTAGGAGGAACAGAGAGAAGACCATATAGGCTGAATTGATCATGCTGGAGGGAGAGTAATGGCCAGTGAGGCTGAAAAGAGAGGCTGGAGCCAGGTTGTGGAGAGCTTCATGAATTAAACAGAAGAGTTTATAGTTTAACCTAGAGGCAATAAATAGGAAGATGCTAGAGTAGATTGAGGAGGGGAATCATGTGGTCACATCTCCATTTAAGGAAAATGCCTTTGGCAGCACTGTGGAGGATGGACTGAAGTAGGGAGAGACTTAAGGTAGGGAGGCCAATGAGGAGGCTGTAGCAATGATGTAGGCAAGGATGATGATGGTCAGAACCTAGGTGGTGGCTGTAAGTGGACAGAAGAGGTTGAATAGGAGAGATGTGAAGATAAGAACTGCCAGATTGACAACTGATTAGACATGAGGGAGAAGGGGCATTGAGGACATGAGGATAACACTGAGGTTACAAACATGAGAGGCTGGAAGGATGGTGGTGTCTTTGACAGGAAGAGGCAAGTTTTGGAAGAGGGGTGGGGTTAGGGACAAAGATGGTGAGTTCAACTGGAACATGCTGAAGTTAAGATGTCTACAAGACATCCAGTTTGAAATATCTCATAAGCAATTGATGATGTGGGACTGAAGTTCATGGAAGAGGCGGAGCTAGATAGATTGATCTTGGAGTCATCCACATTGAGATGATAATTAAACCTAAAGGAGCTGATGAAGAAGAGAGTTTGGAGGAGAGAGAGGATAGGAGAACAGAGGAGAGGAGAGGAGAGAACCTTCAGGAACACACACAATTAGGAGGTGTGATAGGGAATGGTAAGCCAGCAAAGGAACCTGGGAAGGCGTTGTCAGACAGGAAACAACCCAGAGAACAGTGCCATAAAAGCCCAAAGAGGAGAGTGCCAAGAGGGCAGGGTGATCCACAGTGGTCAATGTAGCAGAATGTCAGTTCTTGACAGAACAACCAGAAATCGCTCTCATGTGGGGAGAGAGGAGAGGGAGGGGCAGGGAAGTCAATGGGAGAAGAAGACATTTCCTAGGACTTAGAAGTGGGAGGGACCTTAGAGATCAACCTTTCCAAGCCCCTCACTTTACTGATAAGGAAACTGAAACTCAGAGACAGGAGGAGATCTGCCCAAGGTCACCCAGACTGTATGTTGCAAAGCCCAGTTTCAGACCCAGGGCCTTTGGCTTCAAATTCAGATTACTGTTTTTGACTACATTGTGCTCAGTCAGGCATCAGAGAAGAAGGAAGGGGAGGGGGAGGCTAAGCACCCACTCAGAAGAAGTTGCTGCTGGCCCATCTCCTCCTCCAGGAATAGCCAGTCACAATCTCCCCCTCCTGTCCCATACCCTACATATCCCTGGGGATAGGGATGGTATGAGATAGGCCAAGCTCAGCTCCTCCTAGGGGCAAGCAGGGCCCCCTCCCCTCTTCTGTTTTCTCTCTCTTGCTGGCCTGTGGGCGTTTGTTGAATAAATATTATTCAGCGAAACAGGACCCAACCAGGGGAGGAAGGTAGGGGAGAGGAGGGAGATCTTCAAAGGAATCTGTGGCTAGAGAAAGGGGAGGGGGTGGGGAAAGACCTTCCTGCAAAGCAGCTCTGTAGGCAGCGTGGGCACAGAGGCAGAGGAGAGAATTGTGAATTCTCCCCGAGAGGAGAGGAGAGGAGCCAGAGCGAGGGCTTTCATTCCAATTAATTATCCTTGGAGAGCAAGACGTGGTTGTGAGAGAGGAGTGAGCAGGGATCCATTTATATGAAAATGAGCTCAGGCCTCTCGGCTGAGCCCAAAGTGTTCACCAGCCCAGCCTCCTCCAACCCGGGAAAGAACTGAAAGACTGGAAGGGGCTGAGGTCCATGGACTCTGCCCGTGCCCTGCATTGCATCACCAGGCCAGTAGATCTACCCACCAAAGTTGAGCTGTAGCAGACAAGGAACCCTTGAAAACCTGCTGGGTCCTCTGGGGAGGAAGCAGTCGTCCTAGACATTGTAGACCAGGGTGGCGATGGATAGCCAAGCCTCCAGCTGGGGCTTAATATTTGGCTAAAGGATGGAGTGAGATGGGGTGGGGTGAGGTGGGGTGGGATGGGATGGGATGTTAGCACTGAAAGGGAAATCATTACATAGAAAACTGGGGGGAGTATGAGCTATAACCAGAGAATGATGAGAGGAGCTTCCCCCCAGGATACTGAAATCAACAGGTGACTAACAGCATTTACATTCCTTCTGCAATGTAGAAGCAAAACCAAGCTTCCAGAAGGCCATTCCCCTCTATTAAACACAAAATGCCAGGGGTGGAAGGGACCTTAAAACATAGAATGTCAGAGCCAGGAGGGACCTTAGAACACAGAAGGTCAGAGCTGGGAGGGACCTTAGAACACAGAAGGTCAGAGCTGGGAGGGACCTTAGAACATGGAACAGAGAATGCCAAAGTTAGAAGTAACTTCAGAACATTAAATATTAGAGTTGGAAAGGACCTCAGAACATAGAATTGTGGATTGGGAGGGGTTGTAGAGCATAGAACCTGGCATTTCAGAGCTGTAGGGGACATAGGACAGAATAAAGCCTGTTTGGGCTGCGTGAGACCTCAGAGACCATCTCATCCAATCCCCACACTGTGTAGAGTATCCAAGGCAGGTAAGGCCAGTCACTGAGTTTACTCAAGTCATAGGATTCATTCCTTTATTTTCCATTAATTAAGCATTTCCTAGGCCTATGAGGGGGTACAAAGAATTATCACAGTTCCTTGCTCTTAAAGAACTTACTTGTGGAAGCAAGACTGACCTAGCAGGAAAAGCAAAACAACCCAGCACAACCCAAAGATGTCCCAAGGCATTGTGTGGCAAGTGGCCAAGAGCTGCCATCAGTGCTACAGGATACCAGAGGAAAGAAAGGCCACTGTCATTTGGTGGGGCTTCGGTTAGGCTTCCTGGAGGCCATGGGGATTGATCAGAGCCTTGAAGGATGACCAGGATTCGAATAGGCAGAGAGGAGTTGAGAGGATATTCCAGGTGAGGAAATAGGAATAAGGAAAGGCTTGCACATAGAAAAGCCCTAGGCATATTCAGGGAAGACTGAGTAGAGAGGACAGGCAACATGGTAGAGTGTGTAGAACACTGGACCTAAGCTGGAAAGGCCTGGGTATGAAGCAAACCTAATGCACTTAGGAGCTCTGTGATCCAGGGGAAATCACTGCACCTCTCCTGGGCTCCATAAAATGAGGGTTGGGCTCAATGGTTTCTAAGATTTTTTCTAGTTCTAGACTTTTGATCCTACAAGGTCTTTGTAGAGGATTGGGGAAATGTAGTTAGAAAAGTACTTTGGGGCCCATTTATACAGGGCCTTAAATGCCAACCTAAGCAATTTAGACTTCATCCTAGATATATAGATAGACAGATAGATAGGTAGAGAAGGAAGGAAGGAAGTAAAGAAGGAAGGAAGGAAAGGAGGGAGGGAGGGAGGGAGAGAGGGAGGGAGGAAGGGAGGGAGGGAGCAAAAGACAGAATTAGCATTTATTTAGTGTTTACTGCGTGCCAGACGTTATGCTAAGTGCTAGCACACATGGAAAAAGAAATATATTCCCTGCCCTCAAGGAGCTTTCTTTCTAATGGGGGAAGACAACACATAAAATGTGCTGGAAATGGAGATGGAGATTAGAGTTAGTATATTAGGTCAAAACGGTCTGTGATAAGACTAGGAAACTGGTTAACCCTAATTCAATCCCTAATCCTCCGTTGATACCTTCCATTGGTGCTCAATCACTGAGTACTTATGAGTGTAGCTGATTTGGAGACATTGGTATCATAACCCTACTCTTGTAAAAGAAAGAGGCGTGAACCTGTCCCTTCACATCTCAGAATTTAGAGATGGGAGAATCCTTAGAGATGACCAGCTATGAGATTCTAGGATCATGGTCTTAGAACTGGAAGGGACTTTGGAGAACATCTAGTCCAACCTGTTCTTTTGACAGAAGATGCACCCCAGTGAGGCCAAGGGACTTGTCCAGTGTCCTAAGGGAAGTAGATCGCCCTGTGACAGTATGCAGCAACCCAAGTTGGACAATGCCCTCATGGTGTTTTTCTGCATCCAGAAACCCATGCTATCTGTTAGCATCCTCCATCTTGGCCCTCAAAGTAACCCCCTTTTCTTTCCCAAGCTATGGTCCCCTGTACCAGCCTTTGCCCCCCAGACCTTGAGCTGTTGCCTGGCACCAGAAGAGGGGGCTCTCTCTCCTCTGATAGTCCCCTGAAGTGGCTCCAGAGAAAGAGACATCAGCCAGCAGGAGATGAAACCTAGTTGAGTTGGACTCACTGTGAGCTTGGCTGACATTAAGCCGGCTTCCTTTGCAAAGGAGTTAGAAAATTGACCCCATTAAGTTACAAAGTGCTGTGTAAACGTTAAATGATGCTCAGAGCAATCCGCATGATGCCCACTGACGGTAATGGAGGCCTCCTTGTGAAAGCCCTGGGAACAGAAGCCCGCTGCTGAGTCCCTGCGGGGCCTGGGAACTCTCCGAGCTGACAAATCTGCTGGGGTCCTTCCCAACCCAACCATCTGTACTCAAAACTGTAACTTCTCGTTTTGGAACCTGGGGCAAGTCACCTGAAGGGAAGGTGATGCTGAGATACTGCTTCTGGCGAGGTCCTGGGGGCCAGAGGGGATCTATCACAGAGACATTCACCTAGTGCATGACCACATTGAGGGACTAGGCTACCTGACAGCTTCTTCTTCCACCCAATCATTCTTGCCAACTGGGTGCTAAGCTTGGCCATTTCTATGTTGCAGAATTCGGCAACTTGGGAGGAAGCCCCTATCATCTCACCCTAGTTACGGCTCATGCTCCCTTTTGAAGAATAACAGCTCTGTGCTTTCCCACTCCTCAACTCTGGATGCCTCTCACCTGCACTTGGATACAACCATGGCAGTCCAGACAGTGGGGGAGCCCCCCTTGTTGATATATACAGCCCACCATTTCAGCCAGACTTGGAGCTTTATAATGTTGCAAAGGCTGAAAAGCCAGTGAATAATTCAATTCAACAGATATTTATTTGGCTGACTCTTACTGCGTGCAAGACGCTGTACTAGGTACTAGGATGCAAAGATGAAAATGAAGCAATGCCCGTCCTCAGGAAGCTTACATTCTATGAGGTGTCCTATACAGACGCTCACAGGACCACAGATCTAAGACCAGAAGTGACCTCAAAGGCCATCTCGTGCAACTCCTTCATTTTGCAGATGGGACAGCTGAGGCCTAAAGTCACTAAGTGGCATGGGTCAGGTCACACATGGTAAGCACCAGAGGCAAGGTTGGGTCCCAGGGTCCTCCTCTTCCACACTCTCCAGAGATCCTCAAGATAACCTCGCAAAAAAAGATGAGAGGGGTATCTGTCCACTCACTTTACAGATGAGGAAACTGAGGCTCAGAGCTTGCCTAAGATCACATGGATTCAGAATCAAGAGGTCTTGAATGAGAATCATGAATGTACCACCATTACCCCTGTGCCAAGGGCAAAGCAATTCCTCTTCTTGGAGATTCGGGTACCTCATTTATAAAATGAGGGCTTTGCAAGAGAGGATCTTTTAGCCTATGATTCTCTGTCATTTCTCCTCTCATCTGCAAAAATGGGGCCTGGAATAGATGCTCCCCAAAGTCCCTTCTAGCTCTGAAGCTCAAATGGAACCACCTGGACAGCTGCCCCACCACAGCCTTCCATGCAAAGTTGGGTGTGAGTCTGAGGTTGAGGCAGGTGGGAACCCCTGAAGAGGCCAGGGGGCTGGCTGGGGATGAGTCCAGGACAGCCGGCATCTGGAACAGGCTCTGAACTCAGCCAGCTCCCCGTCTCTTCCCCCTCAGCACCTGCCGAGCCTGAGCCACCCCTGCCAGGAGGATGATGAAGCAGCACCGAGAAGTGTCAAATCATTTCCTTCTCTGAGCCCTGGGCACCCCTCGGCCCCATTGATTGCCCAGCCCTCTCAGCCCACTCCACCCCTTCTCTCCCCACCCCACCCCCATCTTTCCGCAGCCTTCTCTAGTCCACACATGCGTGGCTTCCAGACCCAGCAGGGGTTTGCCTGAAAATCACTGGGATTACTATCCAATTTTTTCTCAGATAATTCAGTTGAGAGGCTTGGGTGAGCTGCATGGCTTGGCTGTTTGAAACCACTAATCTGCAGGATTTAGGGCTCCCCCTCTCCCTCTCCCTAGCCCTGAAGTCCAACAAAGCTCTTCCATATTTTATTTGCAATTGGAAATCCAATTGGTTAGCATCCAGGTGGCTCATGGGGTTTGGGGGTGATGTTTGGTTTGCTTGGGGTTTTTTTTTTGTTGTTGCAGAATTGTGTGTAAGATTCTGCAATTGGAGGAGAGTGAGCTATTTGGAGGGAACATTCTGGTTGGGGAATAATGAAAATGTCCAGGAAAGGTTTCAAAGGAGTTGAGTTGGCTTCTTCTGGATATCCCATCTGGTCATCTTATCGTACCTCTCCTTTTTACTTTCCCGAGAGTTCCTAACTGCCTGGCTTCTGGAGCAATCTTACCCCCCACCCCCCTGCCAGGACTTGGGGCTGATGCCAGCTCCTACTGGAGAGCCACATGGGGCAGGGGAGAGAAAGCAATCCTCCATTCTCTGGACAAAAATGTCGGGAAGATCATACGATAACTTACATTTAGATAGTGTTTTAAAGAGTAAGCCCTCAGGGCTAGAACCTAGATCAAGGTCTCTCTGAAATGATGGATTTCAATTTAATTGAACATAGACTATGAGAGCTGAAAAAGACCTTAGAGTATAGAATTTAAAATGTTAGAGCTGGCAGAGACTTTTGCATATAGACCATAGAATCTCAGAACAAGAAGGGACCTTCAAATATAGGCTCTATAGAATGTCTGGGCTGGGGAGGAAACCAGACTCTAGGTGTTAGCATTTCAGAGCTGGACAAGAAACCTTATGCTGCAGATTACAGAATGTTAGGGCTAGAATGTTAGGACCTTAGAATATAGACTACAGAATGAATCATAATGTCTAGACAGTGTTCTAGCATTGGAAGAGACATTAATGCATAGAAGATGACCTTTGAAGTCAACTCTCCTAGTCAGTCAATGGCTGGTCCCATCACTTAGCTAGGTAGAAAAAGTCAAAAAGAAGGTCTCAGCTTTCAATGAACTTACAAGAAGAGAAGACATATAAAGCCTCCTTCATTCACAGAAGTCTAGCTGGAAAGGACCATACTCAAAGAAGCCCAGTACGGTCATCTAAATTGCTAGCTTTCACATATTCTTTGTTCCAGTTGAATTGACCTGCTAATAGTTCTCCATCCCTAACATGCTATCTCTCTCCTCCATGCTTTTGCCCAGGTTTAAGTCTCTTCTACCTGGAATGCCCTCCTCCTTCTCCTCAGCCTTAGAGAATCCCTGGATTCTTTCAAAGCACATGTCAGATTCCATCTGCTTCATGAGACCTTTCCTCACCCCTCACTCATTCAGTTCATGCTCTCTGTCTCTCCTGTCTCTACTTTGCATTTACTTCTCTATGTATGTACTACATTTCCTCCACCTCCCACCCGCACCCCCAGAATGTAAACTTCTTGAGGACAGGAGTTACTTTCATTTTGTATTTGTAAACCCAATGGTTAGCACATTTTGTTATTCAGACATGTCTGACTCTTCTCGACCCCATGTACCATAGCACACCAAGCTCTTCTATTTTCCAAGTTCATGTTCATGGCTAGCACATAGTAAGTGCATTCCCACCCCCACCCCCACCCCAGACCAGACCTGTGATTTCATCAATGCAGAGAAGTCCTGATGAAGAAACTCCCTTCACCAATGAAGACTGGCACCTACCCTGCTACTTATACTTATAGAGAGTTGCCTGGGGCAGTGACAGGCCAAACAATTTGCCCAGGGTCGCACAACCAGCATATGTCAGTGGGAGGATATCAGCTGAGGTCTTCCTGACTCTGAACCTGTCCCTTTATCCACTATCCCATACTGCCTCTTAATAAACACATGTCATATTTGTTGTATTGTCTGTCACCATGATTTCTGCCTTAGACTTCTGAGGGGGGAAGGCAGCAGGACTGACGTAGTTAAAAGGTGATGGGCATGATGAAATTAAAAGCCACTTTATAATCCTCTCAGATGCATAATTCTCACACCTCTGCTTCAGGCCCATCACTGGCTAGTCTATTTCTGAGATTTAGATGCATTTAAGACCTATCTCCCCAGCACAGAATACAACCCACATCCAATTATCCACCCTCAGGGATGCATTAGAGTTAACTGTTATATCTCTGTCTGTCAATAAAATGATAATCAGGAAATATGGAAGAAGCAGCTTGTCGGGGAGGGCAATGGAGGACAGGGGAGTCAGGGAGCTCTGGGCCTGACTGGGCGAGGGTGCCAGCACCCTCACCCAGGGGAAGTCCTGCCTGGAAGCCCTGGCTGCAAGAGAAAGGACCAGGATTGAAGCAGACATGCCCCGGTGAGCCATCCCACCCTACTGCTCCTGCTTCTTTCCTAATGGGTGTGATAGCCACTCTCAACCACCTGTTTCAGCTTCTGCCAAGGAGGGGAGGCCAGACAAATGCTCTTGGGGTATGTGTGTGTGTGTGCGTGTGTGCGCGTGCGCTTTCAGGTGAATGTGAATGGGTGTGTGAGTGGGTTTGTGAGAAAGTGGGAATGAATAGGTATGTGTAAGTAGGTGTGTAAGTTTCTGTGAGTGGGTGAGTAGGTTTGTGAATAGATAAGTGGGTGAGTAGGTTTGTGAATGGTTGGGTGTGAGTGGGTGTGAGTGTGCATACCTGCCCATGTTCATGTGCCTGTGTGTCTGCAGCAGGCCCAGCCATTAGAAAACTTCTAGCCTAGAGGAAGTTTGTCCTTGCCCCCTTGCCCCAGCCACATGCCCAGGTGTCTTGTGGTCTGAGCCTGCCCTTTCTTGTCCTGGGGAAGAGAACCGCAATGGTACCCATTTTGTAGGGCTTTCAAGGTATCCCAGTGCTTTCCTCACAACAGCCCTTTGAAGTAGGTACTGTGATTCTTATTGTCCTCATTTTTCAGATGGGGAAACTGAGGCCCAGAGGTTTTAAGGGACTTCCCCAGGATCTCACAGCTAGTAAGGATCAGAGGTAGGATCTTGGATTCAGAGACAGAAGAGAACTTAAAAGTAAGGGAGTCCAAGTCTCCCATTTTACAGATGAAGAAACCGAGGCATGGGAATGGTAAGCAACTTGGCCAAAGTCACACTGGTAGTAAGTGGAAGAGATGAGACGAGAACAAAGGTCCTCTGACTCCAGGGGCCTCTAGGTGGCACGACAATGCAGAGTGCCAGGACTGGAGTCAGACAGACCTCAGTTCAAATCCATCTTCAGATACTTACTAGCTGTGTGGCCCTGGACAAGTCACTTAGCCTTGTTTGCCTCAATTTCCTCATCTGTAAAATGAGCTGCTGAGGGCGATGGCAAACCACTCCAGTATCTCTGCCAAGAAGACCCCAAAACGGAGTCATTAAGAGTTGGACATGGGTGAAAGGACTGAACAACTTTTAACTCTAAACCCAGCCATCTTCTCACTGTGTTATGTTGGCACTCAATGTTCTACCATGCTGCCCCATTGACACTCAGGCCTTGCTGATTCCAGCTGACATTCTATCCAACATGGCACACTGCCCCTAAATAAGGAGCAGATATGGGATTAGAACCCAAGTCTGAGGCTCATCAGCCCATCAGACCATATATAGATCTATAACTGCAAGGGACCTCAGAAGCTACTGGGTTTGGCCTCCTAACTTTATAAATGAGATGAAGTCAGTAGTCAATAAACACTGTGCTAAGTGCTAGAAACCTAAGTGGTTTGCCCAAGGTTACAGAGGTAGTGTCAGAAGTGAGATTTGAATTCAGGTCCTCTTACTCCAAAGTTGAAGCTACAGTGTCAAAAGCCATCAGCAAGTTCCCTCGTGCAAGCAGGGTCACACAGACAGTAAGTGTCCAAATGGGTGGGGTCCATGACAATCCTAGGGCTGATTTGATTGCCCCCCAAAGAGTGTCTCTGACAGTGATTGCCCTGGGAATTCCAGAGCCTAAAGTCTCACCACTCTTTCTCCAGCCTTCAGCCCTTGCCCCACATCCCTGCTGGCCAGCATCAGCTACAGAGTCTCCTCAGGACTGGAAAACCTCGGTCATTCATTTATTGATTCATTAATTCCTGCATTTATTCAACCCTATTCATTGAATGCTAAGTGCTAGAGATAAAAAGACAAAAAAGAAAAATCTCTGCCCTCCAATAGTTTCCATTCTGTTGAAGGAGAAACATCACACCCATGGATAAGTCAACACAAGGTCAAGACAAAGTCAAAGAGGAGAACTGGGGCTGGGAGATCTGGAAAGATGTACCTGTAGGAGGTGAAGCCAGAGCCAAGCCTTGGGGATTCTAAGAGGTAGAGAGGAAAGAAAAAAAAAGGAGGGCATTCTAGAGGGGAGGGGAGACAATCTGTGTGAAAGCACAGTGATGGTGGATGGCATGCTGTGCACAGGGAGCAGCAAATAGGCCAGCTTAACTGAGGCATAGAGTGTCATCATCCTTCTGGAAAGATAGACAGGAGCCAAATTGTGCAAGGCTTCAGATACCAACCCAAGCAAGCGAGTACTGATCCCAGAGCAGCTCCCCTGCCCACCCTCCCCACCTGGGCTCAAAGTTCCATGACATTCTCTCATCAAGTCAGTTGCTTTGGCCAATGGAGCCACAGGTCTGAGGATAAGGAGACCTTTCCAGGGAACCTTTAGTTTACAGGCTTCTCCTATAGACCCTGACCCATGGGGCTGACATCCAACAAACAGGCCAGGGAAAAACTTCAAGTCTTTATCCCCATTTCTAGTCTCTGCTTCCCTAGGTTCTGCCCAAATCCTGGCTTGACCAATGTGTGCTGGAAAAGCTCTCCTCCTGAGATCATCTCACCCAGTTTCTTGTTCCTCTTGGTGACTGGTGTTAAATTCAAAGCTGCTATCTCAACCAAAAGGCCAGATTGTAATTGTCCTATCCCAGGGCCCCAGAATATTTCTAGAAGGATTCATAGATTGTCAGAACTAAAAGAGACCTTAGAACATAGAATGTCAGATTTGGAAGGAAACTTAGAACACAAAATATAGACTGCTGGAGCTAGAAGAGACCTTAGACCATAGAATGTCAGAGTTGGAAGGAAACTTAGAACACAAAATATAGAATGTTGGAGCTAGAAGAGACCTTAGAACACAGAATGTCAGAGCTTGAATGACTTGAAGAACATAATGTCAGTCCTGGAATGGATCTTAGAATATAAAACACAAAATGTCAGAGTTGGAAATAACTTTAGAATATAAAACACGGAATATCAGAGCTAGGAAGCACCATAGAACACAGAACACAAGATGTCTAAGCTGCAATAGACCTCGAAGCAAAGACCAAAGATTGCTGGGCCTGGAAGGGACTTTCCAACAGAGACTGTAAAACACCAAAGCTCTGAGTGACCTTAAAGCACAGGACGCCCAAACAAGGGGAGACCTTAGACACCATCTCAAGCAACCCCCTCATTTTCCGAATGAGGGAAATGAAGCCCAGGGAAATGGAAGGATTTGCCCAAGGAAGTTTGTGATAGAACTGGTACCAGGGCTCATCTATCCTTCCAGTGTACCATGATTTAGTCCTAACCCAGCCTGGGCCCAGAACAGGACTCATACAGGCCCTGCTGTAGATTCTTTTTGTTTTTTTCCCTCACACATGAATCCCCAGCATCCTGAGGGCTCACTTGGATTTGCTGCAAAGCAACAAGAAAACAAATGATGCTGAAAGGCGACACCAACTATCCTGTAGAGAGAGGGAGAAAATGCAGACAGCAACCTCCAGTATCTTTTTCACCAGGAGGGGAGAGGACAAAGATGGGGGAAAGAGAAAAATGTGCTAGAAAATCTCATATTCCACAAGTGGCACTCTGAAGATGGGTCTGCAGATTGGGGTTTCTGTGTGACCTTGTTTGGACAGGCCCAGGCCTCATTTTCCTCATCTGTCAAAGGATGAGATGAGACTGGATGGCAATCTAACTTCCCTTCCACTTCTATATCCTATGAGAATGTAATGTCCATGCCAGTAGGGATCTTTTCATCATTTGTACTTGTATCCCCAGAACCTAGTACAGTGCCTGGCACATAATTGATGCTTAATAAATGTTGATTGAGTGAGTAATTCTGATCTTAGATTATCAAGAGAGGTCATGCCCCAGGGAGTAGATGGATCAGCTGCACAGTATCCAGAGGAGAGCCACACCAGAATCACAGAACAAAGAACTAAAGAGTTGGAAAGGGCCTCAGTGCCCATATAGGCCAGTCTGTACACAGGAGGAATCTAGCGATCACGTTCCTCATGAGTGGTGAGTCACCCAGCCTCTTCTTAAAGTCTTCCAAGGAGAGGAGACCCACCACCTCTTGAGGCAGCCCTTTCCACTACTGGACAGCTCTGGCTGTTGGGACATGCAGCTGAAACTGTTCTCTTTTCAGCTCTTACCCATTGCTCCTGATTCTAGCCTCTGCAACCAAAGGGAAGAAGTCTAGTCTCTCCTCCACATAAAACCGTTCAAATTCATGAAGGCAATTATCATGTGCCCTTTGAGTCTTCTCTTCTCCAGGCTAAACATGTCTGGTTCTTCCAACTAACCCTCGTATAACCCTTAATGTCCTTCACCATCACTCTGGACACTTTCCAGTTCATCAATGTCCTTCTTAAACCACAGCATCTAATACCAAACACTCCTCCAGATGAGACCTGATGAAGACAGAGTACAAGACTGTCACCTCTATATTTTAGGATCTATTCTTTTCTTAATACAGCCCAAGGGGACATTAGTTGGATTTGGGGGGTGAGGGGGGAGAGGTGTCCACATCAAATTGTGGATACATTAATCTTGTTGCCCACTAAAAACCCCCAGATCTTTTTCAGAACAGCTGCTCTCTCTTTGTGTCTCCCCCATATTATTCTCATGAAGTTGATTTTTTTTTGTTCTCAAGGGCAAGGCATTCCATTTATCTCCCATTAAATTTCATCATATTAGATTCATCCCATTGGATGAATTTTAAGATCCTTTTGAATCCTGGCATTGAATCATTCACTGTTAACTTTGTTCCTCCTAGCCTTGTGTCATCTGCAGATTTGATGAGCATGCCCTCTATGCCTTTATCCAGGCCATCAATAAAAGTGTAAAACAGCCCAGAGTCAAGCACAAATCTCTGTGGAACTCTACTGGAGACCTCTTGCCATGTTGATATTGAACCATTAATGGCTCCTATTTTAATCCAGCCATCCAACCATTTATGGATCCATCTAATCATATTATTGCCTACTCCATATTTGCCCATCTTTTCCACCATCTAAGTATGAGGCCTACAACATCAAAAGCCCATTGCTAAAATCTAGGGAAACCATATCCATAGCATTTTTCTCATCTGACAGTTTAGTAATCCTGTCAAAAAACAAAGTGTGGTTAGTCTGGCATGAGTTTATGTTGACAAAATCACATTGGCTTTTCACCACTACCTTTCTAGATATTCACCATCCAATTCTTTAATAATTTGTTCTGGAATTTTTCCCAGGAGTCAAGATGCTGACTGATTTAAATTTTGCAGATTCTGCTCTCTTCCCATTTTTTAAAAAATCGGGCCATTTGCCCTTCTCCAATCTTGTGACACTTCTCCCATGTATTGGATAGCCCTGATGTGGCTTGGTTGTTACATCAGCGAGTTCCTCCAAGACCTGAAGATAGAGTTCATCTGTGCCAGGTGACTTGAAGTCATCAAAGATAGCTATATGCTCACTTACAGTTTCTTGACCTATCAAAGCTATTAAGTCCCTGCTAGTCATCTTTGTTGTGCCATTTCCAATGTAATGGTCACTCTTGTTTGCAGAGAAAATAGAAGCAATATAAGAATTGGATAGCTCTGCCTTTTGTGTTCTCATTTATCATCATCCCATCTACCCCAATCAATGGTCCTATTCCTTCTTCAACCCTCCTTTTTCCACCACCCCAAAAGCCTTTTATCGTTACAGTTGTTTTTAGCTTGCTTCACTCAATTCTGAGCTTTGGCATCTCTGACACTATGTTTTATAGGACAGTACTACAACTTATTTTCATCTTCTGTCGATTTCTTTTTAAAATCTAAGTTGGTTGGTGAGTTCCTTGTGCATCCATATTGGTCTCTAGACAAATCTCATTTTTTCCTCCTTTTTGAAACTGTTTCCCTTGTGTCTTCAGAATTTCATTCCTGAGCATCTTCCTTACTTTCAGGAATGAGTTCCCCTGGAGCATTTTATTTGCTTCATGGGATCCTACCTATCATTTCTCTGAACTCTCAGAAAACAGCTTTCCCAATATCTGCATTGAATGTCAGACTATAACCATATTTTCTCTCCTCTCTACCACAAATGCTAGGATAGAGCTGTCCCTTCCTCAAAAGGTTCCCATCATTTCTACTTCAGCAACCAGTTCCTCCCCATTACTAAGAATCAGATCAAGAATATCATTTTCCCTGATTGGTTCTTCCATCTTTTGAAGGATGAGATTATCACTCTGGAGAGTCAAGAATTTGCTAGCTGCTCAGCTTTTGGCAGAGAAACAGAGATAACTGGATAATCAACCACTACTTTAGCATCTACACATCTTGGCCAAACTTCTGATCATTTTCCCAAATTCTTCAATTAATCCTTCTTTCTGTCCAGTATCTGTAGTATACTTGAGATCCCTTCCCCCACCCCCCCCAAAAAATCAGTTTCTCCCTCATTTGACCTTCACCTAAATATTCTCCATCATACTCCTCCTGTCTGGTTCCTGAATCTCTTCACAAAAAAAAATATCCCTTCTTAATGTACACCCCCTTATCTATGTTTCTTTTGAATAAAGTATACCTGTCCAGAACCATAGTCCAATCATGGGTTTTAACTCACCAAGTCTCAGTGATACCTATGAGATCAAATTTGCCCACTTGACCTCTAGATCCTATTTGGTGCTAAACTTGGGCATTTATGTATAGACACTTGAGGCCATGGATTTTTACCACTGGCTCCTTTCTTAGATTTTTGTTTCCTGTGAGTTTGTGCGTGCGTGTGTGTGAAAACTACTCTCCTTCCTTCTTTGCGATTATTCTCTTTGCAAAGGCAGCCTTCTCCCTCTGGCCCCATCCAGGAGGCTAGAGGACCACTTGTTGAGTGTGTCTCAGTGGTGATTCCTATCAAGTAAGGCATAGGCTAAATAGCTGCTGAGATCCCTTCCACCTGGGCATGTGCTGGAGCCAGCTCATACTGGGTCATGAGATCTCATTATTAAATTTTGAATGTGAACATTTGCACCTCAGAAATTGGCAGATTCCATAGTCCGGGCTTGTTTTATTGTTTTGTGGATGGTCTAGACTTAAAGTGATGGAGAAAATGCAAATAATGCAATTTAAACTTAAAAGCATATTTTGGGTACATTTTTTCAGTCAGTTGTTAAGCATTTGTCAGCACACTCCTGCTTCCAACTCTCAAATTCTGTGATTTTATAATAGCCCAACTCCCCCCACCCTTGTATAGTTGAGAAAACTGAGGTCCAAGGACACTGAGTGATTTGCCCAAGGTAATGTAGAGAATAATTAGGAGAGCTAGGATTTGAACCCAGTTTCATTGTCCCTTTCTCTAAGCCTTGCTTTACCTTACCAATAAAATGGGCATAATAATTCTTGGATTCCTACCTCACAGAACCTTCAAGAGGGAAAGTGGTTTGGTAAAGGAGTAGTGCTCATTATAACGGATTGCCTTTAGCCCTGGCTGGTCCCCCTTCTTTCCAGTACGCACCCCGCCAACTCTGATTAGATACCGAGAGCCCCCCTGCTCCATGCTCTGCTTGACCGACATGGACGATTTCTGGCATCACTAGTTAAGCCTATTTTTTCTTATTATTAATAATAAATGCCATTTTAGTCTCAGGTAAATGGATTAGCCCCACTCCTGCCTTCAGATTGTCTCTGCTCCTGGAGGCTCCATCTTCCATGGAGAGTTCTCGGGGCTGGGAAATTAACACTGAGCAGCTTCCCCGCTGAGGCGTGTCTAATATGGAGCCGAGCAGCCCCAAGCTCATTGTCTGAGAGCGAGACAGACTCCACTGAAGGATCCAAAGCCCAGGTCCCCAAGGGGATTTCTTCCTTAGCGCTGTGTCTGTAGGTGCTCAGTCTGGCAGAACAGAGAAAACAGCGTCTCTGAGGTCACAAGGCTTGTATGCTCATGCTACCTTTGTACCTTAACTAAGAAAAGACTCAGTAGTGGCTTTAGAGTCAGAGGAACTGGGTTCAAATCCTGGCTCCATCACTTGCTACCTACATAGATAA
The DNA here is from genome assembly GCF_011100635.1 of Trichosurus vulpecula. Lineage (NCBI taxonomy): Eukaryota > Metazoa > Chordata > Mammalia > Diprotodontia > Phalangeridae > Trichosurus > Trichosurus vulpecula. The sequence continues at coordinate 257,192,321 of NC_050578.1, forward strand.
GTCTCTTGGCTACTCTGTAAAATGGGGGAGGGTGGATTATATGGTCTCTAAAATCCCTTCTGGCTATCAATCTGCGATCTGATCATTAATTGGCAAGAACCAAGAGAACACGCTTCTGCTCTAGTCCTGGGCAAGCTTCCACTTCTTAGACTCATTTCAGGAGTTCTGTAGAAAGAACACTGATTTTGTATTAGAGCACATGGGGTCCAGTTCTGATTCTGCTGTTTGCCACTTTGCCAAGGAATCACTGGAGGCATGACCAGTCTCCCTACATCCTCCTGGGGCATGCCCAAGAATACTTGCCACTTATGTAACCCTGGGCAAGTCACTATGAGTTTTGGTTTCCTCATCTGCAAGATGTAGGAGCTGACCTAAATAATCTCCAAGGTCCCTTTCAGTTCTATAGATCTTTTCACAGGAAGTGGCCATGGCATGTGGGAAAAACCTTTGGTATAGTATCGAAAGACATGGGTTTTAGTCCTGGTTCTGCCGCTTTCTGGTTCTGATGTATCCCTCACATCAGGACATCAGGGACTTGAGTGTGGGAAGTTAGTCCTTTGATGCAGATTGCAACCCAGTTTAGTCTGTCGCCTGAGACTCAGAGAGGTTTTAACTGACTTGCCCTGGTCTCAGAGCTGAGTGAGAGAGGGTGAATTTTTTTGCCCAAGTTTTACCCTAAAATCCTTGGAACAAACACTCATGGTTAAGCAAAACAAATTCCCACATTGGCTGTGTCCAAAAAATATTCATCTTAAGTTTGCCATTTCTCTGTCAGGAGGGGGTAACCCATAAGTTACTCAGGTGAATCCCCAGACCATTCAAGTATGTTTATCTTTATCTCTTAAACAAATTTCTTAATCTTTCATGATAGGCAATATGGTGCCAAAGGAATGAGACAGTAGTCAATCTCCATTTAGGAATTTCTGTAGATTCTGGAAAAAATTTGCCTCTTATTATATCTATTTATCAGAGCTCATCATGATCTCAATGGAGACAAAAAATGCAGGTACATCAAAAATTTTAAAAATTTCCAAATCATTTTTAAGGATGGATATTTTATAGTCTGATGAAGATACATAAGTGGCTGTGTGGCACAGTAGATAGGGCACTGGACCTGGAGTCAGGAAGACTGAGTTCCAGTCCTGTCTCTGACATTAGCTGTATTACCTTGGGTGAGTCACTTAACCTCTCTCAGACTCAGTTTCCTCACCTGTAAAATGGGGGGGGGGACAACACATTATTTGACAGAACTGTTGTGAAGATAAATTTGTAAAGTGCTTCACCAACCTTAAAATGTTTGATAAATGCTAGGTATTATTGTGTCCAGATTTTACAGTCTTACTTGGACTTCTTCTGACAATAGATTTGTTATAGTCTGGAATGAAAAAAAATAATTGTTTCATCAGGAAAAGTTACCTTTTTCCAATCTTCAGTACTCCATTCTTTGTACTGTCTTACCTAAGACAAGCATCTTTTCTTCATAGCAATAGTTGTTTTGTTTTGTTTTGTTTTTCACCCATCTCCTCACTTGAAGTTTCAAACTTGAAGTTTCAAACAACTTCAAGCACCTACACCACACTGTGATCGAATCCTTAACAACCTCTCCAGTTTCCAGGTCTCCCTGAAGATTTTAGGATTTTAGGGTAAAACCTGGGCAAAAAAATTCACCCTCTCTCACTCAGCTCTGAGACTGGGGCAAGTCAGTTAAAACCTCTCTGAGTCTCAGGTGACAGACTAAACTGGGTTGCAATCTGAATCGCAGGACTAACTTCCCACACCTTGCTTGTTTACTGAGGGTTCAATGGTCTTTTACATACAGTTTTTACAATAGTTTTTACAATAGTTTTACAATAGCTCTTGATCTTTGGTTTGTTTGTTTTTTGCCTCAACTTTCCCATGTGCTTTGGTGTGACTAATCCTATTCCACTTTGGGCTCGAATGATCCTTAAAATGCTTGATTTCTCCACACTAACAACCACAACAATATAGATATATATATATATAGATATAGATATAGATATAGATATAGATATAGATATATAGATAACAGTAATTGAGGTGTGCTGTTAAGAGCTAAAACTTCTGCACATTTCCTTGAAGTAAGAGTCATTCTTTAAAACCAAAGAATTAGAAGCATAATAAAAGAGGGCAGTGAAATATATATATGTATGCTATAAAATTCAGTACTCAACAGGGGAACTAACCGAAAGTGAGAAACTAGCTCAGGCCAGTTTCATCTGGTCAGAGTCAAACTTTGGAGTCAGTCTGGTGTCAGTTGAAACACGCACATATGACCACTACTATCACGAAATAAAACCACGTTAAAATTATTGCTTGTCCCAGGTAATTCACACATCACAGCATGTATGTGTCTATAACTTCCTTTATCACATTGACTCTAAGACAGGGTCTGAGCCTTCTCTATGTCTGTATCCTCCATGGTATCTAACCAAGAATCTTTCATGAGATAAAGCATGATGGAAAGAGCACTGAATTTGGGGGGACAGGAGCTACCTAGATCCACATTCCAGCTCTCCAGTTTACTATCTGTGTACCTTTTATCAGCCTCACTTGGTCTTAATTTTCTCATCTGTAAAATGAGGGAGTTTGGGATTGGAGTTGCTGCTCTCCTAAGGTCCCTTCCAGTTATAAATCTATTCTCCTACCCCTGAGAGAAATAGTTCATAACCAATTAAATGTCATATAATGGAGATGACCTTAGAATTTGGACGAATAGAATGAGAAGAGAGCTTAGAACATAGAATGTGAGATCTGGAAGGGACCTTAAAGACCACATGGTCAGTGTCTTCATTTTCCAGGTAAGTAAATGAACAGGAAGCAAGAGATAAACTTTAGGAAGTGAGCTGATGAAAAAAACCTATGAGCTGGGTACCCATAAAAAAATACATGAGCATGTTGTCTACACAAAGCAACTAAGGTGAACTAAAGGCCCTAAAATGGGGGAAAAAATGTGTCCATATAGGTATCAGTAAGATGAAACTTGGAAGGAATATGACTCTAGAAGGCGAAACCTTTTTCAAAAGGAACAGGATGTATAGGTAAGGCAGACTATCATTGTAAACCAAAGAACCAGAGAGGAAAGCATAGTTGAAAGAATATTTGGGTAAAGATCGATGGAGAAAAAAAAATCAATGACATTATGACTGAAATAAACTAAAGACTGGGCAGAAAGGGGAAATAGATGAGGAGTCAGGAAATAGGTCAAAATCCTAACAGAAAAGCATGATATTCTAGTGGAAATGGGGAGCAGCTAGGGCCGGGGGAAGGGAGAAAACTTTAGTTATCTGGAGCACTCTCTCCAGAGGAACTGATAATTTTTTGATTTGCCTAATGCTCATTTCATCTTTTAAAAGGTGGACCTGAGTCTTGCCAGCAAGGAAGACCTGATTGCTAGGGTGGAAATGATGGGATTTTTTGGGAGAGCGCACAATGACGATTTCATCTTAGAATTTGTGCTAGTGAAGCAGAGGAAATCTAGACATAGTCAGACACGTCCCCTAGTTTGGGGAAGAACAAATTTCAAAGTGATTAGAGAAAGAATAGTCAGATTCTCTTGGACCACATTCTTATATGAGATGTCAGTCTGTAAGGGATAACAAATCACCCAAGTATGGAAATTGAACACAGAAAGAGAAACAATTTTCTTGAGTAAGAAAAGAGAGAATTGTTTAAACAGACTGATGTGTGTGCGGAGACTCATCCACAAGCTTTGAGCCGAAAAGCATCATGGTAGGGTGGGAAAAGTACTAGATTTGGTGTCAGAATTCCCAGGAGGCAAATGCTGGCAGTTACTAAGGTAGCCAGTCCTTTTAAAGACTGAGGGAAAGAAACAGGAGAGCCTCTGCCTCAGGAAACTCGCCCATGTGGCCCAACCTCCTGGGACTTTGTCCAGCAGGAACTAAAGGGATTCTTTAGCCTTGCTTCTACCTCAGCCATGCCCTGAGACCTTCTTTAGGGAGGCAGATACTACAGTGGGAAAAGCCCTGAATGAGGAGTTAGAAGATTGAGGTCCAAATCCTTCCTCTCCTATTTGCTACCTGCGTTGCTTTGGGCAAACCATTTAATCTCTTTATGTCTCTGTTTTCTCCACTATAACAAGGAGATCTTGGGCTAAATGACCTCTGAGGTCCCCTCCAGCTCTAAATCTATGATCCTATGATCCTGAAAAGATACATACAGAGGATGGAAAAAAGGGCAAGTGATGGAGAAGGAATATAAAAGCATGGCATGGTCCTGGAAGAATATTATCAGGAATTCTAAAGCTCAGAATAAACTAAAGCTGGTGAGGAAGTGGAAGGGTAGCAAGAAGGGACAATTTAATTTTTTTCACTATATTAGGGAAAAGAGGATGTTTGAAGAAGAGATAGGACCGCCTCTTGGAGTGGATAGGATGACAGTAATGGATGGCCAAAAGAAGGCAGAACTGCTTGGCTCATAACAACAACAGCTAGCATTTATCTAGCACTTACTGTATACTGGAAACAGTGCTAAGCATTTTACAACAAACATTATCTCATTTGGTCATCACAACCACCCTGGGAGGTAGGTGATATTCTTGTCATCATTTTTTAGTGGATGAGAATATCTAAGGCAGGCAGAGGTAAAGTAACTTGCTCGGGGTCATAAAGCTGAGTAAATATCTGAGACTGGATTTGAACTCAGGTCTTCCTGTCTCCAGACTCCACCATGCCACCTAGAGACTCATTTCACACCTATTTTCTCTGCCAAGGAGAATGGGAGACTGGAAAGGACAAAACAAAAATGACCAATGGAAGGGATAAGCCCAAGATAAGTTAGGAGATTGGAAGGGAGCAACCTAAATTTTCTGAGTGTGTTCAAGTCAACTACATTGTGGGATGTAAAAAGACCTGGTGATATGATTACTGAGTCACTGTGAGTGATCTGAGAGGAGGAGCACCATAAGGCTAGAGAAGGGCAAATGTTCCAATTTCCCCCCAAAAAAGAGAAGAAAACAGAGCCTATGATCGATAGGTCTGAATTTGATTTTGATGCCACAGAAAACTCAAACTCATTATTAAAGGGATGGTTAATGAATATCTAGAAAAGGAAGCAGTGATTATGAGGGACCAGCATGCTTTCATCAAGAACCAATCATGCTATAGTAACTTCATTTCCTTTTTTGGAAGAGTTCCCCAACTAGTAGACAAGAGGATTGTGACCATAGCTCTTATTAAAGCATTTGACAAAATCCACCACACTATTCTTACGAACAAAGCAACGGGCTAAATGACAGTATGGTTAGCCAGACTTAGAAGTGGTCGAATTGTGAGAACCAAAAAGTAATTATTAATCATTCAATATCCCCTTGGAAGGTTTCCAGTGCAGCGCCCCCAGGAATCTGTGTTTGGCCCTGTGTCATTTAACATTTTGATCAGTGACTTGGGCAAAAATACAGACAGCATGCTTATGAAACTTATCAGATTTGCAAATGACCCAAAGCTAGGAGGATTATGCAACACATTGAATGACAGGGTCAGGGTTCACAGAGTTAATGACAAGCTAGAACATTGGGCTGGCTCTAATGTGATTAATTTTAATAGGGATAAATGTAAAGTCTTTCATTTGGGACCAAAAAAATTCACCATGCAAGCACAAGATGGATGAAGTGTGGCTAGACAGCTGTTCATTTAGGGGAAGATGTAAGGGTTTTTATTGGTCTGAAAGTTCAAGATGAGTAAATAGTATGATGCATCAGCCAAAAAATGCTAATGTGATCTCAAACAGCCTTATGACAGAGGTTGTGTCCAGGACAAGGAACATAACAGTTCTATTGCATTCTACCCTGGTCAGAACACATTTGGAATATTGTTATTAGAAGCTAGAGAAAGCCCAGAGGAGGGCCATCAAGATAGAAGACCCTGGAGACCAGGCTACATGAGGACTGGTGGAAATTGGTAGTGGATGTTTATCCTGGAAAACGAAAGACTTAAGAGAGATGTGATAGCAGTCTTCAAATATGGAAAGGTGGTCCTATGAAAGAGGGATTAGCCTCATTCTCTTTGGCCCCAGAGGGCAGAGCTAAGAGCCATGGTATGGGAGAGAGGGTAGGGGTTGTAGAGAGAGAGATTTAGGCCCTCTGTGAGAAAAAAAAACTTCCTAGTTTGGGGATAGAGATATCCCAAATAAATGCTTGTTAATTGCTGAGTTGTTTGATACAGCTACTGATGACAGGTAGATAAATATCGAACTAATGAAGGAATGAATCAATCAATCAATTAATGAGCATTTATTAGGCATTTACTGTGTGCCAGGTCCTATGCAAAGTGCTGGGGGATAGAAAGACAACAGTGGAAGTCTCTGATCCCAAGAAGCTTACATTCTATCTAGAGACAACCTGAACATATGTTAAAAATATGCAAAATATGTGTACAAAACAAATACAAGATAATATGTGGAAGGCACAGTGGATAGAGTGCTCATCTTCCTGATTTCAAATTTAACCTCAGATATTTACTAGCTATATGACCCTGGGCAAGTCACTTTACCCTGGTTGCCTCAGTTTCCACATCTATAAAATGAGCTGAAGAAGGTAATGGCAAACCATCCAATATCTTTGCAAAAAAAAACCCAAATGGGGTCATGAAGAGTTGGGCATGACTGAAATAACTGGATAACAACAAAAAATATAGGGAAGAGGAGGAAATAGAATATTGGGAGGCAGGAAGAGTACAGGAAAAACTTCATGCAGAAAATGCACTTGAGCTGAGTTTTGAAGAACACCAGGATTCCAAGAGCTGAAAGTGGGTGGGAAGGGCATTCTAGCCATGGAGATGGGAGATAGTGTCTTGTATGTAAGAGCAAGTGGGCTATTGTGGCTAGACCATAGAGTGTCTAGAGTGTGTGGAGATGAGTAGCATGTAAGAAGACTGGGAAGGCAGGAAACAGCCGAGCTGGGAAGGGTTCTAAATGCCAGGTAGGGTTTCTCTTTGAGCCTAGAGGTGATGGGGAGCCACTGGAGTTTGTTGAGGAGAGTCACATGGTCAGACCTGCACTGGTAGGAATATCACTCTGGCAGCTGGATGGGGAATGGATAGGAAAGGAGACAACTGAGGCAGGAAGAACAATTAGGAAGCAATTGCAGCAGACCTGGTGAGGAGTTCTGAGAGCCTGAACTAGGATGGCAGCTGTGCAAGTAATAAAAGAGGGGACAGAGGTAGAAATGATTAGTTTTGGCAACTGAGAAACACCAGAAAGGTGACAGTACTTGGGAGCTACGGGAACCATTTCTATGGAGAAAAGGAGTCCTCTCCTAGCAGCCTCACAAAGAGATCTGAGGGAAAGAATCTCCCGGAACATGGAGAGGGAACGCTTCCCTGCCGCATCCCCCCACCCCCACCCCATACATACACACACACACACACACACACACACACACACACACACACACACACACTCTCAGGTTGTGGGAGTACCACCTGGGGCAGGAACTTGGCGACTCTGGCCCCTGAAGAGGCCCCGCGGGGGACAGAAGATGCTGTGGGCCGCTTGCTGGTCAGATTGTGGGTTTAGGACCTCTCCATCCCTCACGCCCTGAAGCTGGGAAGGACCCCCTGCCCCAATGCCCCTGGCAGGCACTGAGAATTAGCTGTATCACCAGAAGGCCAGGGGAGAGGGCAGAGCAGCCTGATGCTGACAAAACAGGCCCAGGGACTGTGGAAAAAGAGCTGCCTTTGTCAGCTGGGGAGGGGAGCTGTTGGGGGAGGGGACAGCCCGGGCCCTGCTACCCCCTTCCCCAGGGCGATCAGGCTGTTGACGTCAGCACCAAACTCCTCTGCTGGAAAGGAAAAGCATGGGCCGTCCCCGGTGAACACCGGCAACCACAGCCGCAGAGGCCAGCGGGGAGAACGTGGCAGAGAGCCAGAGCTCCCTACGCGGGGGACATGTGAGCCATCCACGGCCCGGCAGGATTGGGGTCGGGCAATGACGTCAGACCAGGAGCTGCCAGGCTCCTGGATGCCTGACTGAGGTCACTGCTGCCCGGCGAAGAATCTGGGGCAACTGCCTGAGACAATGACTGCATCAGCTGGGCCGGAGATCCAGGCTCCCCCCTCGGGTGTGGACTCACAGTGGGCCCTCTGTTCCAGGAGACAGACGCTGGACAGCGCCAGGCCCCACCGGAGCAGGAGGTAGTTTGTCTGTTGCCAAGGTGGGGAGACCGTTCCTGAACGGTGAGCCAGAGTAGGGGGTGGGGTGGGGAGGGCTAGAGGATCTAGGGCCCAGCCCAGCCACTAGGGGAGGGGAGAGGTACTCTTGAGCAAAACGCCTCCCAGCCAGCTCACAGAGGGTGGGAAATTAGTGCAGAGATCACAGAACGTGCAGTGGGAGTCTGAGAGGCAGGGAAGTGTAATGAATGAGAGGATTGGACTCAGAGCCAAGAGTTTAAATCGGGCCTCTGACCCCTACTTGTGTGACCCTGGGCAGGACATTAAAACTCTGTGAGCCTCAGTTTCCTGACTTGTAAAATGAGAATAATGATAGTGGTAATAATGACAGCTAGCATTCCTTTGGTGCTTTAAGGGTTGGTCCTCACAGCAACCCTGTAATCCCTGTTACTGAAGCGGAAACTGAGGCCGCACCCGGCAGTTAAGTGGCTTGCCCACGTTGACATCATCACTCAATCACTTTGCCACTCAGCTGCCTGCTAGGATAACAATACCTGCAGTACCTACCCCCAATGGTTTTCAATGGAGTCATTGTATCATAGGTCTAGCTCTGGGAGGGACCAAAGAAGCCTCCTAGCCCCAACCCCTTCATTTCATACGTGAGACAGTGGAAGCCCAGGAAGGTGACTTGCCCAAGGTCACAAAGGGAGTAAGCATGAGAGCTAGGATTTGATTATTGTGATGCTTACATGATATTTCCTTTTTTTTTTTAACAAGACCTATGATTTCATTAGACTCCAGACTGTGAGCTCCTTGAGCGCAGGGATTGTTTTTTGGAGTTTGGGGAGCTTTTTTTTGCCTTTTTTTAATATCCCTACCTTGCACTTAGCTTAGTGCCTGGCACATAGTAGGTGCTTAATAAATGTTTGTTGACTTCACTTGACTTCTGCCGAGCAGCTCCCTTCACCGAGACATAATTAGCAATTGTTCTGCAACTTATATTATTTAGAATTGCCTAGAGCATTGAGAGGTTAAGTAATTTGCCCAGGATCACACAGCTAGTATGTATCAGTGGCTGGATTTTAATCTAGGTTGTTCTGACTTCAGGGCCAGCTCTATATCCACTATGTATTACATTATTTGTTTTTGTTGTAGTTGTGGTTGTTTTGTCTTGTTTCATTTGTTGAGACGAGGTCTTCCTATCTTGCCTAGCAACCACCCATGGGCTGACAGTACTAGAACGCTGACCTGCTCCATTTACAACCGGACTTCCTACGGACTTGCCATATTGGTTCTGATCTTGCCACCAACACCCTTTTGGGTTTAGGCCTACTGCAGCTCAGAACTCCCAACTCAAGTGATCCACCAGTCTTGGCTGGAACTACAGGCTTGTGCTGCCACACCTGGCTTGTCTACTGAATGAGATAATGTGCTATTTTAAAATGCTTTACAAAACCATAAAAGTACTCCCTAAATTTGTTTTTAAAATCATCACCCAGTCCAACCCTTTCATTTTAAAGGCAAAGACAAGGAAGCCCAAAGAACTTCAGTGATTTGCCCAAAGCTACATAAGCAGTAAATAGGATCATAATTAGAACCCATATCCATTAACTTCTAATCTCTTCTTTCCACTCTACCAACTGCTTCCCCAAGATGAAGCTTCTGAACAGAGGGTAGGTGGAGACAGAGCTACATAACCCCATTGAGGCAGGTTGGACAACATCCCAGGATGCTGCCCCCTGTCAAGGGTTGGCAAGGCATTAGCTGTCCTGCTCTCCCCAGAGGGAAAGGACAGGCTACCTCAATAAATGTCACTGTGTTCTCTAGGGATTTGGCCAAACCATTTCTACACATCCAGCACATTCAAGTCAATGCCACTAAGTGGATGTTTGTGAAGCATTAAGTATTTGCAAGAGCCTGATACAGTGCGAGAGATGGCCTCGGAGTTCATGTCCTACATCTGACTCATCCTGACTGGGTGACTCCATGTAAGTAATTTAAGACTAAGCGGTTCTGAAACCTTTTGGCCTCAGGACCCCTTTACCCTCTTAAAATTATTGAGGAACCCAAAAAGGTTCTGTTTATGTGGGGTACAGCCATAGATATTCAACATATTCAAAATTTAAACTTATAAATTTTAAGTGTTTATTAATTCCAAAAATAATAACAATTCAAAATAACATTTGCATTGTTGATATAAATAACATTTTATGGAAAAATAACTATATTTTCCAAAGTGAAAAAATACTTGAGAAGAGTAGCATTTTTAAAATATATTTTTGCAAATCTCTTTCATGTCTAGCTTAACAGAAGATAACTAGATTCTCATATCTGCTTCTACATTCGCTGTGTTTTGACACATTGTTTTGGTTGAAATATATGAAGAAAATCCAGCCTCACGCAGATATGTAGTTGAAAAGGGGTGGCAAGTAACATCTTAGTATCATTCTGAAAAAAATTTCGACCTTGCAGGCCCTCTGAAATGGTCTCAGGGATGCCCAAGGGATGTTGGATTTCTCTTTCAGAACCATTGACCCCAGATTACCGGTTGCAGAACAATTGTAGGTTGTAATACCCAGAGAGCTGATGATCTGTATTCATGGGAGTTTCCTTACGTTGATTAAATCACAGATTTGGGGGCTGGGTGAAAAAGTACATGGAAGTTACTGAGTTAGGCTTGGCAGATAATAGAGACAGATATGACAGCTCTGCTCACTGAGAGCTTACAGTCTAATGATGGGAAGGACACAAATACAAATATCTCTCTCCCCCTTTTTATCTTTCTTCACTCTGGCTTCTGACCTCACCATTCAACTAAAGCTACTCTTTCCAAAGTTGTCAGTGACCTTTTAATGGACAGATCCAATGACCTTTTCTCAATCTTCATCCTTCTTGACCTGTTTGTAGCCTTTGACACTATCTATCACCCTCTTTTCCTTGCTACTCTCTTTTCTATAGGTTTTTGTGACATTTCTCCCTCCTGGTTCTCCTCCTACCCATCTCACTGGTCCTTCTCAGTCCTTTTGCTGGATTTTCATCCAGATGATGCCTGCTAGCCATGGGTATCCCCCAGGACTCTGTCCCAGATCTCCTTCTCTTCTCCCTCTATTTTACTTAGTGATCTCATTAGTTCCCATCAATTAAATTTATCACCCAAATGCTGATGATCTTAAATCTCCTTATCCAGTCTTAATTTCTCTAACTTCCAAACTTGAACCTCAACTGCCTATTGGAAATTTCAAATTGAATGTCTTGTAGACATCTAAAACTCACCATGTCTGACAATGAGCTCATTATCTTTCTCCAGCAAACCTTCATATCTTCTTAACTTTTGTATTGATATTAAGGGCACCATCATCTTCCTAGTCCCCTGGTCTTGAAACCTAGATGTCAACCTTGACTTCTCATTCTCTCTTCCCCTCCACCCCATAGCCAATCTATCGCCAAGGCCTGTCAATTTTACCTTCATCACATCTCTTGACAATGCCCCCTTCTTTCCCATGACAACCACACCCTAATGCAGGCCCTCATCACCTCATACCTGGACTACTGCAGTAGCCGCTGAGATACCTCAAGTCTTTCCCCAATCTAGTCCATCCTCTACTCAGCTGTCACAACGATCTTCCTAAACTGCAGGTCTGAGCATGTCCCCCACACCCCTCAAAGAACTCCAACGCTTCCCTATCACCTCCAGGATCAAATATAAAGTCTTGTTTGGTATTCAAAGTCCTTCGTAGTTTGCCTCCTCCTTTTCCAGTCTTCTTACACTTTTTGCCCCACCCTCCCCCTTTCTTTAATCCAGTGATGGCTTCCTGGTTGATCCTCAAATAAAACACTCCATCTCCCAACTTCAGGCATTTTCACTGACTGTCCTCCATGCCTGGAATCTTTCCCTTTGCCTTCTGGCTTCCCAGCTTCTTTCAAGGCCCAGCTAAGATCCCACCTTCTATTTACTTTAGAACATAATATCAGCTCTGAGAGGGACCATTGAATGGGAATGTTGGAGCTAAGTGAGACCTTAGGGACCATTTAGTTCAGCCCCCTCATTTTATAGTTGAGGAAACAGAGAGGAGCTCACTTCTAAGTTTTATTTCGGCATCCCCCTCCTCTTTGTGCGTAGGACTTCTAAAAGCTTCCCATGTTCAGAATTCCATTTTTTCTTTAGCCACTCTGGGACTCCCCATCCCTCCTCTTACTTCAGGGAGGCTTGAGAGAGGGCAACTTTCCTGGAAGGAGCCACAAAAGAGTGGGAGGTCTAAGGGCAGCCCAGATAGTTGTATGCTGGTATTCCCCTGGTCTTCAGGGCTTCAGACTCACACAGGAATGCAGCTGAACAGCTGGCCTTGAAGTCAAAAGAGCAGGCGTTAGCCCTGGGAAGGAGGTGGGACAGAGCCTCGGAAGAAGGGCCTCTTCTCTATACCCCAGACTGGCAGTTGATGCCTCTCCCTCTGCTGAATTGCACGTTATATTTCATTAGTCACCAGCCAACTCTGCATGGACATTTCTGAAAATTGCTCAGCTCCTGGGGACAGGTGACAGATGAGGCTGTTCACTGCTTCCTGTGGAGGTTGGGGTGTTTATTTCTGCCAGCCATGCAGCTGCAGCTGGGGGAAGGGGAGGCAGAGAAAGCTGTGCTTACTCTTTGAGCTGCTCATCTCTTGATGGGGGATGACCCTGACCTTGATGGGGGATGGTAGAGGTGAAGGAGTCTCAGATCTCCCCATTGGTCTTGAGACATAAGACATAGAACATAGCATTTTAAGGCTGAAGAAGAATGTCAGTCATAGAATGTCAGAGCTAGAAGGGATCTTGGAACACAGAACACAAAATGCTAGAGCTGGAAAAGACTTTAGAAAACATATCAGCTCTGGGAGGGAACTTAGAATGTGGAATGTTGGAGTCGGAAGGGACCTGAGAGGCCTTTTAACATACCTGACTGACTGAGTTGGCTCTCCTCAGCCCAAATGGAAATCTCATAAATTCAGCACACATTTATTAAGCTCTTGCTGTGACCTGAGCACCTCAAGACTCCTTAGGATAACAGATCTTGAGTAGGAAAGGACATGAGAGGCCATCTAGCCCAACTCCCTTATTTTGCATTTGAGGAAACTGGAGAGCCAAAGCCCCAGCAGAACTGATATGAGCTTTAGCTATGACATCATCCCTGCCCTCACAGAACTCAGGCTTAGAAGAAGATTCGAGCACAGGTAGACTATCCAGCCTTACGAGATAAGTAGTAAGAGGTACAAAATCAATGCTCTAAGGCCTGAAGAGAAACACCTACTAAAGGGATCTGAGAAAGCTTCCAGCAGGAGGTGGTATTTGAATTGGGAATTCAGTAGGCAAAGATGGGGAGAGAGGGCATTCCAGTCACAGGATATGGCCTGAGCAAAGACTTGGAGGTAGGAGGCAGAACATGTGCAGAGGGCAGAGACTGAATGAGTTTTGATGAAGCATAGAGTTTGGGGTCATAGGGCATGGCCATCAGACATAAAGTAATATGAGCAGAAGGGTTGAATGGCCGCCATATTGTAAAGAGCCTTGAGTGCTAGGTCCAGGAGTTTGAACTGTATTCAAAAGGCAGTAGGGAGCTGCTTAAGGTCTCTGAGCAGAGAAGGGATAGAACAAAGATTCAGAGGAGAGCAGAAGATAAGACTCCTTTCTCCAAGTCACATGCACATTGAACTTTACAGTTTCCAAAGTGTATTAGCTTACATTGGCCCATTGGATCCTCACAAACCCTGAGAGGTAGGATCAGGACTATTGTCTCCATTTTATAAATGGATAAATAGGCTCTGAGAGGGTAAATTATTTGCCCAAGGTCACACAGCTAGCGAGTGGACAAAAACCCAGGCCTTTTGATTCTTCATCCAAAGTTCTTTCCATTACAGTACAAATTCATTCACCTAAATGCACAAGAGGTTATTCATCACAAGCAGCCGTATTGCCAGGTGGGCTATGTCTCTCCCCCGTCACTCCCCCCACACTCTCCCAGCCCAAAACTGAAGCCAGTGTAACAAAGGGCTGGCTCCCAGAGGCTGCTGGGATATGGAATGGGATCAGAATATCTTCCCCTCTCTCTCCCTCTGCTGCCTTTGTCCTCAAGCCCAGTTGCCCAGGCAGGGAAGGAGGTAATGAATGGCGTCCGTCTCTAGGTCCCTTTGGAAATGGCCTGGGCTCTGAGAATGGCCTTGGCCTAGTTTCTATAATGGATTTCTGCCTCCTGGACAGACAGCAGAATCAGGGGGCCAGGAGGGAGGGCAGGAGGGTGACAGGGAGTGAATGCTTCACTTAATATTTCCTGCCTAGAAGCTGACGGTGGCTACTGCTGTGTGGAGGAAGCTTGAAAGTGGTCAGAACAGCAGGGACAGAGTGGGCAGAGAAAGGAGAGTGCTAGCCATAACAGGCCAACCTTGAGAAAGTTTCCTACTGTGCTTTTGGGGGGCTGGGCAATGTGGTCAGATGGACTCAACCACTCCCTCCAACTCCCATCTGGAGTTAGTCTATGGGAGAACCAGGCCCCAGGAGGAAGGAAGTTTCATCCCAGCTGCAGGCCCCCACAAACACATGGCTTAGTAACTCTCAGGTATTTCCTGGCCTTCCCAGGCCCCAGACGCTTCAGGCTAGGAGGGACCTCAAAGATCATTTATTTTCTCTCCCTGCTTCTGGACAATGGAGAAGCCAAGGATGTGGTTTTCTTAGTGTTAACCATCTGGGTGGTCAAAAGAGACCCTCCAGAGTTGGGGTTAGGGTCAGAGCTTATGAAAAGGTGTGATGATAACCATAGGCCAAGGAAGGAGAGTGGGAGTATTGGGGAAAGCCTTAGATTTGGTGTCAGAGGAAGTGGGTTCTAATTCATCCAAGATCTGCTACTTCCTGCCTATATGACCTTGAGAAGGTCTGGTCCCCTCTGTGGGCTTGTTTCTTCATCTCTAAAATGATTGGATTAGATTAGATGACCTCCAGGTTTCCTTCTAGCCCTAAACTTTATGTTTGGCAAATGCTTTGTGAAAGCAATGGTATTTCTGTATTGAGGAGGGGGCATCTCCCCTCCAAAGTTCATAGGATTTAGAGCTAGGAGGGACCTTAGAGATTGGCTGATCCAACAGAGATGCCATCAAGCTAATTAATGGCAAAGCCAGAGCTCGAACCCAGCTCTCCTGCCTCCCATTTTTCCACCTTCTTTCCATTTGGACTGTAAGCTCTGCTGCCAGAGTGCCTAACTCCTGATTGGACACAAGGGTGGCCCTCAGAAAAGGTCCAGAATGCAGCAGGTCAGTGGCTCCCCGGGGCCTGGCCTTTTCTTGCTTCTCAGATCCTATCCTTCACCTGTCCCCACCCCTCGGCACACTCTGAGCTCCCTTCCACCACAGACAGAGAACGTTTGTTCCCTGCTCTGCATTGAGAACACAACTTCATCATCCAAGCGCCTGTCCCTGTTATGAGATGTGTCATGACACCCCTAAAGATAGGATTTGACAACCTGGGAGAAAAGAAAAAAAACTGACATGAAGGAGCCTTTTAAAAATCCACAAAAAAAGAGCAGGGAAAGGGAGAGGATTCTGGTTAAAAGGGCAGCCAAGTGAAGGCCACTGTGGAGCTCTGAACAGGACCCATGGGGCCAGGGGCAGCAGAGCCTCTGCTGCACCAGAGGGTCTATAAAGGTCTTCCCAGCTCAGGGGCTCGGATGGTTCTCTTTGGATTACTCTGCTACGTTCTAGTTGTGTGACCTGGAGCAGATGATTGCCCCTCTGGGCCTCAGTTTCCTCATCAGTAAAATAAAGGGGTTGGACTAGCTGTTCTCCAGGTCCCCAGCATTCTAGGACCCTTCTGACTCTGCATCCTACATTCTAATGTCCCTCCTAGCTCTGATGTTCTAGGCTCTAAGATCCCAGGGGCGGAGCCAAGATGGCAGCTGGAAAGCAGGGACTAGCGTGAGCTCCCCACCAAGTCCCTCCAAAAACCTATAAAAAATGGCTCTGAACCAATTCTAGAACTGCAGAACCCACAAAGTGGCAGAGGGAAGCAGGGCTCTAGCCCAGGACAGCCTGGATAGTCTCTGGGTAAGGTCTATCCCGCACAGAGCTGGGAGTGGAGGGGAGCAGAGCGGAGCGGAACAGAGCCCAGCATGCGCGGAGCAGACCAACCAGACCAGGAGCCAGGCGGAGCGTGCCCTAGGCTCTAAGATCCCTCCCAGCTCTACCATTCTCTGTTTCATGGCCTGAGGTTTCTTCCCTTTCCATCCTTCTATCTTCTAAGAGTCTTTTCAGCTCTAATAATCTCTGTTTTAGGTCACTTCCAAGGCCATCATTCTGTGGTCCATGGTCTAGAGTTCCTTCCTGAGCTGATGTTCTGTGCTCTAAGATTACTTCTGGCTTTAATCTCCTCCATCCTAAAGTCTCTTCCAGCTCTGGCATTCTGTTTTCTACAGTTCTCAGAGGAGAAGCAGAGAGAAGTCCCCGTAACTGCTTCAAAATCCTAGTGGTGAGGTTAATGTTTGTAAGCTGGCATTTGTACAGAGCCTTAAGGTTTACAAAGCATGATTGTAGACAATATCTCATCTGAGCCTTATAATAATCCTTGTTAGGGAGTTCTCCAGTATTATTAGACCATTTTGCAGATGAGAAAACTTGAGATTCAGAGAGATTAACTGACTTATGCACACACGAGTAAGATCTATCAGTGGAATTGAAGCCAGGTCCTTTGTGACTCTAGGCCCTATGCCCTTTCCAAAATATCATACTGCCACTACAACTTTCTTTCTGGAGGTTCAGAGTTTGGGGACTATAGTCATGACCTAGAGATTAGCCACCTCCCAATCTGGGCAGAGCTCAGGCAGAGATCCCAGTACAGGGCAGACTCACCTACAGTTCTAAAGTGGCATGGTGCCCTCCCTGGCTATGAGCCCTTCCGCACTGCACTCCCCTAGCCTGGCAGGTGGGTCTACTGTCCTCCAGGAACAAGACCATGGGAAGGATGCTGCCAGCGCCAAAAAGTATAACCAAAGATAGGGAAGCTTTCACCAACAGGACCTTGAGAAACAAAGTGCCTTTCTTATAATGAAGTCAACTATGTCATTATTGTTGTTTTAACAAACAAAAAACCCTCTGACATGGGTGTGGAGTCAGTGTGGGGTAGTGCACAGTACACGTCAGCCTGGGGCCTGGACTCCACCTCTCCCTAGTTTTGCTACCTGTGTGCCTTTGGACTCGGGGTCAGAATATCGGGGGTTGATTCCTGGCCCCATCTGCCATGTTGCTTTGAGCAAATGAATCTGTCTGAGGTTCAGAGTTCTCATCTGTAAAATGGGAAAGGGGAAAACCCAAAATCCCTTCTTGCTCTAGCTTTCCTGGTTAGTAACTCAATCAGAATTCTCAAAGGGTGTTCCAGGGACTCCTGAGGGTCCCCAAGACCCTTTCAAGAGGTCTGAAGATCAAAACTATTTTTATTATACTAAGACATTTTAATTTCTGAAATGGTAAGTGTTAATTGATCTAACCCACATTAACAAAAGCTCTTTGAAGGTTTATCAATCATTTTTAAGAGTGTAAAGGGGTCCTGAGAACTTCTGTGTTAGGGAGGAAAAAAGAAGGAAGACCCCAAAGTGGTGTTGGTGCTATCCATCGTGGAGGTGCTGATAAATCCTTAATCACTGAGGAGTGAACACTTGAAGGAGTTGGGCAGGAGTGAGAGCCTTACCTAGAAGAGAAAGGTAATAGTAGTAATACCAGTTGGCATATATATAACACATTGAGGCTTGACAAACTAAATAAGATAAATACATTATCTCACTTAATCCTCACTCCACCTGAGAGGTAAGTGCCTCCTGTATGAAGACCAGACATGTGCAAGGAGGACCAGAGAGTGAAAGTGACTTACCCACAGTCACACAACCAATATATGTACAAGACCTAGGTCTTGTCTGGCTCCAAATCTAGTTCTGTTTCCACTATACTCCATTGTCCATGTAGCTACTCATTGTCCTCCATATTGTCACTTCCCTATTCTGCGACTTAGTTTCCTCTTCTGTAAAATGGGGGGGGGGAGGCTGGTGGAGTAGAGGACTTCTAAAGTTCCTTCCAGTTCTAAACCCAATGATCCTCTTATCCTATCGAATGACCTAGAATTCATAAAATATTATTGCTGGAAAGGACCTTAGAACATAGAATGTTAAAGCTAGGAGAGACCTTAGAGTATAGAATGTCAGTAATGGGAGGGACCTTGGACCATAGAGTGTTAGAGAGCAACCTAGAACAGAGAATGTCTGAGCTTGGAGGGACCTTAGCAGAGGATGTCAGAGTTTGGAGAGATCTTAAGACAGAGAATATCAGAGCTGGGAGGGACCTTAGAACACAGAATGTCAGAGCTGAGAAAGACCTTAGAACATAGAATGTCAAAGTGGGAGGGACCTTGGAACATAGAATGTTAAACTAAGAGGAAACTTTGATCTTAGCTTGGCCAACTCCATCCTTTTTTAGAACGGTGAGTAGTTCACATTTATTAATAAATTACATTTATCTAAATCTCCATGGTTTACAAAGTACGTTCCTCATAATGAGAAAAAAAACGCCCATTAAAGCAAGTCTGATATTTTACCTTAGAGCCAATGAATTGGCAAATATGACCACCCCTCTCTTCCCCCAAAAAAATGGCCAGTGTCGGAAGGACTGAAGGATGACAGCCATGCTGATGTACTGTTGGTGGAGCAGTGAGTTGGTTCTGAAAAACAAGTGGAAATTGGGCCAGAAAATGATTAAGCTGTTCATACCATTTGGCCCAGACATCCAACCACTGAGCCTATACCCCCAAGGAAACCAAGGACACAGAAAAAGGCTT
Source organism: Trichosurus vulpecula (assembly GCF_011100635.1). NCBI lineage: Eukaryota > Metazoa > Chordata > Mammalia > Diprotodontia > Phalangeridae > Trichosurus > Trichosurus vulpecula. The sequence continues at coordinate 257,211,301 of NC_050578.1, forward strand.
CATAAACACCAAAATACATATAGCATCACTGTTTTCACTAGGCAAGGACTAGAAAGAAAACAGTGATCATAGATCGGGAAATTGCTGAGAAACTGGGTACATTCATAGAATAGACTATCATTGTGCCATAAAATGACAAATGTAAGAAATTCAGAGAAACACTAGAAGGCTAGAAAAAACTGGCACAACACAGAATAACGATAATAATGATAATAAAGTCATAACAATAGTAACTGATATTTACATAACGGTTTTTAAAGTTTGAAAGTTCTTTATCTATGTATGTATATATCTATGCGTATGTGCGCATATGCATATACATACACACACATGTAGGCACATTGGAACTTCGCAACAATACTATGAGCTAGATTATCATCCCACTTTATAGATGAAGAGACTGAAGTTCAGAGAGGTTTGTCCATGGTCACCCAACTGGTGTCAGAGAAAGTAAAGCAGAGCCAAGGGAACAATATGTATACAGTGACTATAGTCATGTAAATTAAAAAGAACGTGAAATGATGATCGAGCTCTCAATGCTTAGAATGATGAATCTTGATTCCAGAGAACAAATAATGAAATATGTTGTCTTCTTTTCCTAGCATGACACAGTGCCTGGCACAAACTAAGCATTTGATGCTGTTCTGTCTTCCTATCTACCTATCTACTTATCCATCTACCCATCCATCCCTCCATCCATCTATCTATCCGTTCATCCATCCATCTATCTATCCATTCATCCATCCATCTATCTATCCATTCATCCCTCCATCCATCTACCCACCCATCCCTCCATCCATCTATCTATCCATTCATCCATCCATCTATCCGTTCATCCATCCATCTACCCACCCATCCCGCCATCCATCTATCTATCCATTCATCCATCCATCTATCTATCCATTCATCCCTCCATCCATCTACCCACCCATCCCTCCATCCATCTATCTATCCGTTCATCCATCCATCTATCTATCTATCTCCTCTGTAGGGGGAGGGGAGCAGACTACAGAAGGAGAGTGTTGCATACACTGTCTAACTGAATCACTGTATCCACTGATTGTTTCTGCTTAACTGTTTTGCTGGTGCTGTTGTCACAAAGGAGGGACCAGTGCTACAGAGGGGGCTATATCCAGAAATGACTGTGATATAAAAACAAAAGGTATTAAGAAATAATCCCATGAGGTAGAGGATACAAATGTTATCATCCTTATTTTATGGATGAAGAAATCTAGGGTCCTAGGGAGGTTGTGAATTGTTCATTGTCATGTGGTTGGTAAATGGAGGAGCCAGGACTCAGGCCTAGATGTTCTGCTTTTGAGTCAAATGCCTCCCTCCACCCCACCATCACCCTGAAACTAAGCCTGAAAGTAAGAGTTTAAGTGACCTGCCCAAGGTCATACAGCCCCTTGGTGATAGTTAGGAATAGAGCAGCACTGGCCTTTTGGCCCATAGTCCAAGAATCTTTCTAATACCCAATATATTGGGTGCTTTTCCACCCTGCCCACTAGCTAAGAGCAAGACCCTGCACCAAGGTGACCCAGGAATGGGGAGGGAGAGTGATGAAAGAAGCAGCAAAGGCCCAACAAAGACAACTTCAGACTTCATCTTTTTCTGGAGCCCAGCCTGGGCTGCTCATCCTACCCCAAATCTTTTTTGGAAGCCCCCATTCACCTCCTCTCTGAATCTCCCTTTATTCCTCCAATGGCCACTGAAAGCAGAAAAGATAAACCCACTTCCTTAGGCCACCGAGCTGTCAAGGTTGCTTTCAGTTTTTGTCCTATCTTATTAGATTTGGCCCATTATTCTAATCCAGTGAGATTGTTTGGGATCCTGATTCTTGCATCTGATGTGCTAGAGGTGCCTCTTGGTTCCAGGTCATCTGAAAAGGTATAAGCAGGGTGCCCTTTACATCTTCATCCACAATAATGTTGCACAGCACATGGCTAAAGACAGATCCCTGAGACACCCCAATGTAGACCTCCCTCCCTCCCCCTTGACACTGACCATTAACTATTCCTCCTACAGCCAATTCTGGACTATCACCCACTAGAGTAGCTCAAGAGACTTTGTCCAATACTTTGCAACAATTGAGTCATTAGTAGGTATCGGCAGAGGGCAGCTAGGTGGCACATTGCGGATTGAGTACTGGACCTGGAGTCAGGAAGACTCATCTTCCTGAGTTCAAATCCAGCCTCAGACACTTACAAGAGGTGTGACCCTGGGCAAGTCTCTTTGCTCTGTTTGCCTCAGTTTCCTCACCTGTCAAATGAGCTGGAGAAGGAAATGTCAAACCACTCGAGTATCGGCCAAGAAAACCCCAAATGGGGTCACAGAGTCTGACATGACTGAAAAATGACTTAACTACAAGGTAGCTGCCACTTTCCCCCTGGTCTGCCAGTGCAATCACCCTGTCCAAAAAGAAAATGAGGTTAGCGTAGAGTAAGTGTGTGGGTACAGCCAATGGTTCTGGCTGTGACAGGGAGGCTTTGGAGGCAGCTCATGTGCCAAATCTGGAGTCACTTTGTGGCTGGGATTAGGGTTCAGTTTGTGGTTGAAGGAGAGTGTTTTGTCTTATTTGTTTTGCAGTATGCACTCCTCCACCCCCTGAAAGATGTTCCTCTCTGTTGCTGTGTTCCAAATACTAGGTTAATTGGCCCAGAACTTTGTCTTCCCCCTACCTTGCTCATCACTCCACCCTGACCCCTCAAGAGCATGAGATGAATAGTCTCTCCCTAAATACAGTTTTTTCCCCTGGGCCCACGATTCCCCAGATGTTTATAAGTAATGTTGAACCAGGTTCACCACCCTTGGGTCCAACATGTTGCTACCTTCACTTGCCCTGCCATCCCCCCTCACACACCAAAAAAACATTCTATCAGGTCTGGCCACTCATTCCTCCCAATCATGTAGATACCCCGGAATTCCAAGGTAACATTGCCCCATGACACTACTTCACCCAAGTATTTTTTTATTTTTATAGACATCTCTTGCTTTGATATTATCCCATATATCTCTTCCCTTACCCCAACCAGAAAGCTATTCTTTATAAAATAGAGAGAGAGAGACAGAGAGACAGAGACAGAGAGAAGGAAACTAAACCACAGAGGGGTTATAAGAGGTTGATCGAGATGGTCTAGAGGGTCTTCCAGCCCCAAATCCAGGGGCATATGATCCCAAAAGCAATGGAAAAGCCAGGCCACTCAGCTGCTCATCTAATACTCTTTCTGTATGACACCCAACCCCGAGCCTTTCAAAAGCTCCTTTTTTTCCCCTGATGGGTAGAGGAAAAACATGAGTGACTGTTCCTGTCCCACAGCTGGTGTCCCTGGCAGGCCCTGCCTGGCTGACTGATGGCTCCCTACTTCCTTCTCCTCCCCTGGCTAAGGTGCCTTATTGCCAAGTGCCTCCGCTCTGGCAATTAAACACTCTGTTTAATTTGGGGAACCAGCTGGAGCCCCATGCGACTGGGGTATGCAGTCAAGTTGAGACTGTGTGTTAGGGGGAGGCGGGGACAGGGCTGTAATTGAATTTCTGCAGCATTTCTACCTTTGGTCTGTCTGGTATAATCCAGGTACACTGGACTTAGAGCCAGAAAATCTGAGTTCTACTCCCAGTTCAGCTGCTTCCTACTTGTGTGACCTTGGGCACTGCCTCTCCATACATCTCAATTTCCTTCCGTGGAAAAGATTGAGACTAGTCTAGGTCAGAAATCTAGAACTCAAAGGAACCTCAAAAGCCATCTAGTCCAATCTCTTCATTTTACAGTTGGAGAAACTGAGACCTATGGAATATAAATGGTCAAGGTCACACACATATTGAATGTCTCATGTGGGATCTGAACCAATGCCTTCCTAACTCCTAAGTCTAGTGCTCAGTCTTTATGCCTTCCAAAAGACACTCTATAATTACTCCTGCTACTTTTCAGCCATTCAGTCAACAAAAATGTATTCAATGTGCACTATGTGCCAAGCACTGTGGTGATGTCCTAGGGCGAAACCTCCTCCTTGACTGTGTACTGTGTCTGGTGTTCAACACCCATCCATCCTTCCCTTTCCAGCCTCAGCCCTGGGCTGAGCCCTCCTGTCCTTCAAACAGGCTGACAACATGAATCACTCCAGCAGCCGAGCAGCTTGGACCTGGCCCCAATGAAGATTTAACTTAGCTTCCTCCTCCTCCCTTGGTCCCTGGACTCTGCCCCACCCCACCCCCCCAAGCCCTTCATTTTGTTCCCCACACCTTCCACGAGCCCCTGGAGAGGTACATTTCCCATCTGGGGCTTGACTCAGACAGAGGAAACAGCTGCTTCTAGAATGGAAAACTTCCTCCTCTCTCCCTCCCATCCCGAACATCTGAAAATTCTGCCTAAATTACCATCAGGGGACTCAGCTGCCTCCCTCCGCTAGTTCCCCAGCCCCTGAATAAAGTGTGGGGAGAATTCCCTCTCCTCCTTTTAAATCTTTTCTTCGGATATTGTGTTTCCCTCAATGGCAGCCATTCCAGCTGCTGCTCTGGGGGAAATGATCTTATTAGCAGCTGCCCCTCCCCCTTCCCTGAAGCTGGCTCGCACAATCCTAAGACTGTGCAATGAGTACTTGCTTTCAGTCCTGTCTCTCTATCTCTTTCCATCATTTTCTCCTTCTTCTCTCTTCCATTTTCTCTGTTTCTATATCTCTCATTCTTCTTCTCTGTCCAAAGATGATTCTCTGTCTCCCTTTCTTCTTTCCTTCTGTCTTTCCATTTCTCTCTATACCTTCCCTAACTCTATTTTCACTCTCCCTCTATCTCTGCCTTTCCTCCTCCTTCCTTAGCTTTCTTTCAATAGATTTCCTCCCTTTCCCATTTTTATAGAATCCCAGAATTTTGAAGGTTGGAAGGGGCTTCTAGAACATGAAGAGAATCCCCGCTATGATATATCAGAAAGTGGTGGTTCACCCTCTGCTTTGAAGACCTCAGAGGAGGGGGAACCCACTGCTTCTCCAGGACGCCCAATTTTGGACAAGACTAAACATAGAAAGTGAGGCTCCATGTTATTGAGTGGTGCTGATTGAAGGCAAGGAATGGAGAAGGTGGCATCTGAGAACATTGAACTTTGGGACCACGGCTTGCTTACAATACAGGGTTGACTAATCCCTAGCCAGAGATGATGTTCACCTAACAAAAGACTGGGAAGAATGTATTTGCCTTATTTTTTGCCAATCTAATCACTAGGGCTTTACTAAAATGGGGGGGAGGGGAGTGGGGAGGACTCCCTATGTATATCCCCAAGTTAGATTCCATAGAGAGTAGCCACAAAGAAGCAGAAACGATAGCAATTGGAGGACCCCTACAAATTCATAAAAGACAAAGTGCAAGAAAGAAACCACTAGTAAAAACCCTGGCCACACAAATGTTCAAAGTTTAGGCAATGAGCAAGAAGAATTAGTGATCCTAATGCAAGAAGGAAAATCTGACCTCAGAGATGTCATTGAGACTTGGTAGGATTAAAAAAGCAGAACTGCTATGTGCTTTTTGGTAGGTATACAGACAAGGCACACCTTGTCTACACCTTTCTGCAGGTGTAGCAGTATATAATATGAGTACATCCTCATGTGAGGCAATTCAGGAACCAGTGGAGGGATGCAGGGTGAGAGAGAGTTTGGGTAAAGATCAACAGAGGGAGAAATAGAAATATTTTGTCATCAGACTATACTACAGACCACCTGTTCAGAAAGAAGATATGAATGAGTTTAATTTGGAAACAGATCACAAGCCTGGCACAATCATAGTAGTGTAGTAGTGATGGGAGCCTTCAATTATCCAGACCTCTTATGGAGCTCTTGCTTCCAAAAGCTGAGCAGCTAATATCTCTCCTATTCCCTTTTTCACTGTCTCTTTATTGTGTGTCTATCTCTTTATTTACTTTTCCTATTTCTATTTTCACTGTTTGTCTCACCTTTTCTTTATTTCCTGTCCTGTCCCTCACTCTCTTTTACTTCTGTTTCTGTTTCCTACCTTGCTTTTTCTGTGTTCTCCTCCCTTTCTTCTTTGACTCTTTCTGTATCGCTGTCTCTGTCTCTGTCTCTCTCCCCTCCTCTTCACTTCTCTCTTTCTGTCTCTCTCTCTCTCCCTTCTTTCCCTCTCCTCTCTTTTCCTTCCATCTTTTTTCCTTCTCTCTTCTCTTCCCTTCCCTTTTCTTTTCTCTTCTCTCTCCCTCCCTTCTCTCCTCTCTTACTTCTATCTCTCTTTCTCCTCTCATCTCTCTCCTTATCTTTCCCTTCCTTCCTTATCTATCCTCCTTTTTTCTCTTTCTTTCTCTTCCTCCTCTCCCTCTCTTTCTCTTTCGCTCATCTTCTTTGTTTCTCCACCCTTTTCTCCTCTTCTCCAAGAAGCTTCCCTGCCCCACCAGTGCCCCACCACACACACACACACACACACACACACACACACACACACACACACCTGTGTAAGTGGCCCTCCTCCATCCCTGGTGCCTGGGACACCCTTTGAAGGACCTAGTGTTCTCCCAGAGTGCTCTCTGATGGCAGAGTCCTCCCCTGCCAGGGGCCCTCAGCCCCAGAGCCTGGCAGCAGGCAGCCCTCCCCAATCACTGTGCTCCAACTCAGGTTTCAGCTTCTCACCAGGGTTTGAGTCACTGAGCCAGTGGCTGGCTCATCATGTTAGCCTGCCTGTCACTTGAGCAGAGGTGACTCCTAGTATGAATAACAGCCCTTTAATTAGGATATTATAGGAAGTGGGGCCCATGGCAGGTCCTTACTAGAAATGCCATCAACAATTCCACAGCTGAGGTGGAGATAGACAGATTCTGTATTACACTGCACCCCACCATCTCCCTGCCACCCGAGCTCACTTTTAAATGAGATTTCTTTTTCCCTGAAGAAAACAATTTAGATTCTTTTCCTTCTTTTTTTTAACCTCCCACTGATTGTCTGGACTTAAAACACTCACTGGAGCTCTTCATTGTTTTCAGATTCGATTGACCGAGTGGGAGTCAGTCGGTTTCCTAGTCCCAGGCTGGGGCGGCTTAGCTAAACCCAGCAGGAAGGTTTCAGAGGCAATGTGGGTGTTGCCCCTCACCCCCACTCTGATTCCTACTCCAAGTTCTCTTCCCAGCATTGACTCCATCTTAATCCATTTGTCTGTCTCATCCATTCACTTTGGGACTAGAAAAGAAGCAGGATGTAGTGGGGAAAACACAGCTGTCCCTGGGTCCAGATGCCACATATGCCACCTTTTCCTTGTGTGACCTCTCAGGGCCTCAACCTTAGGCTACATTCAGAAGGATGACATTCAAGACTGAGGAATCAAGAATACTGTTCTATCCTGGTCAGAACACATCTGGAATATTGTGTTCAGTTCTAGGTGACACATTTTAATAATTTAATAAGCTGAAAAATACCCAGAATACAGGGATCAAGATGTTTAAAGGCCTCAAGTTAATGGATATGTGAGGATTGTTAGAAGGAAGTGGGACTGCTTTCCCTAAGGAAGACTTAGAAGGAGGGAGAGGCATGGTAGCTGTGTTCAAATATTTGAAAGAGTGTCCTAAGGAAAAGATTCTATGGTCCTAGAATGCCCCATTTGTCACAGCAAAGTCATCTATACCTTCCCACCTTCTGCAGTTCTTCTTCATAATCATGGACTCTTAGATCCAGAACTGGAAGAGACCTTCGGGACCATCTAGTGAAACCTTCATATTTTATAGATCGTGACATAGTCTCAAGGCAGGAAAATGATTTCCCCCAATGCCCCAGTAGTAATTGTTGAAGGCCAGATTTAAACAGAGGTCCTCTGACTTCAGACTTGGCATTCTCCCCTTTACCACTGACCCAGAATGCTTTGGAGATTCTCTTTGGGTGTTTCTAAGATGTCTAAGTATTCATGTAATACTCTGACTTCTAGTAAAAAGAGAACTGCCCCCCACCCCAAAACCAAAGGATTCTGCTGTAAAAGACCTAAGTCATACGTCCACTCCCTGGCTTCAGATTCCTTATCTGTGAGTCAAGGGGGTTGAGTTCAGTGATGCCTGAGACCCCTCCGGCTCGAACTCTGTAGAGCTGTGTGACTGACCCACAGTGAGAGGAGAAAGGGAACTGATGCCCTTGGTTCTTAACCTTTTTATGTCACAGACCCCTTGGGAAGTCTGGTAAAGCCTATGGACCTTTCCTCAGAGTGTTTTTAAATGCACAAGATAAAATATATTTAATTACAAAGGAAACTAATTATACTGAAATAAAGATTTAGATATTTTTCAGTCATTTTCCCCATCTAAATCCATCAAGATGTCCCTGAAATCTATTCTGTGGACCCCAAGTTAAGAGCTCTGGACTTAGAGAGTACAGATAGCACTCGGATTTCTTCACCAGGGAGAAACGAATGAGCTTAGCACCTAGTTAGCAAGAATAATTCATAGGATCATAAGACCATGGATTTGAAGCTGGAAAGGACCCAAGATATCATCGAGTCCACCTGTCTCATTTTACAGATGAGGCAGTGAAGGCATGGGGAAACTGACTTTCTCCAGGTCACACAAGTAGTAATTCGTTAAAAATAAGTAATAAAATAATAATAATAATAAATAAGTAATCAGTTAAAATAAGAAACTAACTGGTGACCCTGCTCCTTCTCATGGCAGTGGCCTCTTCCACAGCAGCCTCAAAGTTTCTGCTGTCCTAACAACTCTCTCCTTATAGAGTCTTGTGTCCAAGATCTCTCCCCTCATCCCAACTGAATTTCTCTTAGAAAGTTAAGGTGTGTGCCCTTCTTTCTACTTGCCCTTGGGGCAAGCTATATCTCTGCCAGCCTACTTCCTCCTATCATACATGTCCTTAATGACACTTTGTGTGTTTTGTTGATAATCTTTCTTTATTCGTATATGAGTGTGTGTGTGTTTGTGTGTGTGTGTGTGTGTGTATAACTCTCATTTCTTCATGACTTCTCTAATCACCAAAGAGAACCCTCCCTTTTAACAAATAAGTACAGGTACTCAAAATAAATCAACGCATGAGCCATCTCTGAAAACATATGCCTCGTTCTGCACCCATACTCCACTCTCTCTCTGTGCTGATGGGCAGGAGGCCTGCTTTACCAATAGTCCTCTGAATGAAGTTACCACTGGTTACTTCATTGGACAGAGTTAGTTCTATATATAGGCTTTCATTTTTACATTATTGTAGTCATTATGTAAATTGTTCTGGTTTTGTTTGCGTTATAACTGCCTGGTGGTCTCTTGATTGCCAAATCTTAGGACCTTTACTCCACCCTGACCCTTCTTGACCTCTCTGAGACCTTTCACACTGTTGATTCCCATCTCCTCCCAGATACTTTATTCTCTCTTGGGTTTTTTTTAATGACACTGTTCTCTCCTGGTTTTCCTAATGCCTGTGTGACCACTCCTTCTCAGTTGCTTTTGCTCAATCTTCATGGAGGTTGCTTAAGGTGCTGAGCTAGGTGCTGGGGGATACAAGGCAAAAATGAAATCATCCTTGTCCTCAGGGAGCTGGTGGAGTGAATAGAGTCCTGAATTTGAATTGGGAAGACCTAAGTTCAAATCCAGCCTCAGACACTTACTAGCTATGAGACCCTAGACAAATCATTTAGTCTTGTTTGCCTCAGTTTCCTCATCTGTAAAATGAACTAGAAAAGGAAAAGGCAAACCACTCCAGCATCTTTTCCAAGAAAACCCCAAATAGGGTCATGAAGAGTTGGACACAACGGAAACAGATTAACAACAGCATAAAAGATAGAGGTAATGGCAAGTGATAAGGATAAATTTGCAAGACTACCATGGTCCCATAAGAAGAGAGCGAAGATCAAGAAAACCCAAGATGAACTGAGGCTGACAACTAAGAACAATACCAGTAACAATGGGCAAAGATTTTTTTAAGTTCTTTTGGGCAGAGCAGAATCTAAGAAAGGATAGGACCACTGGTTGGGGTGAATGGGAGACAAGGAGACAGCTAAGCTAATCAACTCTTGCTTTGATTCTGTTTTCTCTGCCAAGGAGACTAAGACATCTTTAGACTAGGAAAAATAAAACAAAAATCCTGCCAGGGAGTGTGGTAATCCAAGATGTGCATGGAAATGCTAAGACAGGATCTAGCTGCCTCAGTGAGTTCAAGTTGCTAGGCCTAGATGAATATTATCCTAGGATGCCAAAAGAACTGGCAGATGTGTTTGCTGAGCTGCTGACAGGGTGCTTTTTCAAAGATTTTGGAAAATGGGAAAGGTGCCATGGGACTGGATAAGGGCAAATGTCCCAATTTTCTTTAAAAAGAAGAAAGAGGTTGTAGTCTACAAACCATAGACCAATGCTCATAGCTTCAATTCCTGGCAAAATCCTAAAACATGTTATTAAAAGGAAGGTTTGCAAAAATCTAAAAAAGGAAGTGGTGATCAGCAAAGACCAAATGGCTTCATCCATGACAGGCTGTGCTGCACCGATCTCGTGTCCTTTTTTAACAGGGTAACTAGATGGTAGATCAGGAGACAGATGTCAACAAAACATTGGAGAAAAGCTCCTATGCTCTCCTTATGGAAAAATATGGAGAACTAGGGACTAGACAGTTATGCATTAAGTGGATATAGGACAAGTTCAATGCCTGGACCCAAAGAGGTCATGAAGGGCTCAATGTCAACTTGGGTAGAAGCCCCAAGTGGAGTGCCCCAAGGATCTTTCTTTGGCCTTGTGCCATTCAACATTTCAACATTTTTATCAATGATACAGATGAAAGTATAGATGACATGCTAGTCAGATTTTCAGAAGACAAGAAGCTAGGAGGGACAGCTAACACATTAGATGACAGTCAGGTACCAGAAAGATCTGAGTGAGCTACAAACATAGAACTAAATTCAGTAGGATGAAATCTAGTAGTCATAAAGGTAAAGTCCTCCAGTTTGGGTTCAAAAAATCATCTTTACAATGACAAAATATGGGAGACATGCCTAGGTTTAAATCTTCTAAAAAAATAAAAATAAAAAAGAGCTGAAGGTTTCAGTGAGTTTCAAGCTCAGTATTAGGCATGTGAAAGGGTATCTGAAAAAGCTGATGTCTCCATAGACTGCACTAAGAGATCCACTGTCCAGAAGAAAAGAAGTGGTAGTTATTCTATACTCTGGCTGGATTAGGCCACATGTGTTCAGTTCTAAGTAATTCATTTGAAGAAAAATAGAGACTATTTGGAACAAGTCCAGAAAAGGGTAACCAGCATGATGAAAGGATTGGAAAACATGGCATGTGAAGACTCAGTTGAAAGAAATGGGAATGTTTCATAATTTAGAGAAGAAAGGACTAAAGGGAGAACATGAATGATGCTGCCTTTAAATATTTGAAGAATTATCTTGTGAAAAGGGATTATGCTTCTCTGCTTGGCTCCCAGAGAGCAGAACTAGGAGAAGATAGGTGGATTTAGACTTGATATAAGGAAACCTTCCTAATAATCAGAACTGTCCCAAAGTGAAGTGGGCTGCCTTGAGAGGAAGTGGTTTCCTGCCCAGTGAAGGCCCTCAAGCAGTAGCCAGAGGACTTCATTCATAGAGATATTTCTTGGTCAGGCATAGGTTAGCTTAGGTAGCCTCCAAGATCCCTTTCAACTCTGAGATTCTGTGTTTTTGTGATTTACTAAACCATGTGTCCTTGGACAAGTCACTGAGATGATCTGGTAGGCAGTCAAAGGGAAGGAGTCTGCCATGTCCACACATTCCCTCCTCACCCATCACCCCATCTGAAGAACATGGTGACTAGAAGGGGAAACAGAGTGGGCAGGGCCAAAGCTGGAGGCATTCTCCTAGTGGAGAATAGTGGAAAGAAAGCTGGCCTTAGAGCCCAGAGATCTTAGTTCAAGTCTTTCCAGAAATGTGGCTGTTGGTAAGTCACTCAATAGAAGGGAGCACAATATGGTGGAAGGGGCACTGGATTTGGGGTCAGAGAGCCTGGGCTTGAATCCTGGCTCTTCCACTTACTGCCTGTGTGATGTTGGGTAAATCGCTCTATTACCTTGTACCTCAGTTCCCTCCTCCATAAAATAAGGACAAATGGATAAACCACCCTTACGTCGATAATCCCATGACTTCCCCAAGGGGTGTACAGCCTTGCAGCCTGAATAAGTCTCTCGGCAACCTCCACCAGCCACTCTATATTCTACCCTCTGGGACCAAACAGAGCAAATCCTTCTTCCCCATGACAGCCCCAGAGGGTCTCCGGGGTAGAGCTCCCTCCCCTGAGCCTTTCAAACGGGTACCATAGTTAGGACCATAGATTTAGAGCTAGATGGAACCTTAGAGTTCATCTCGTCCAACTCCATCATTGTACAGGTGAAGAAACTGAGGCCCAGAGAGATGCAAATCCTACAGGCAGAGCTGAGACTCCAACCCAGGTCCTCTGACTCTGTATCTGTAACCTTTCCCACTTAACTGTGTTTAGAGGAAGGAATTGCAGTGAGCCAATTCCCTGGATCCACCACCCAGGGTAATGGCAGCCTAAATCCCATGGCCATGCAGGCTTCCTGCTTCACCGAATCTGTACCTGCCCAAGCTGGATGGCCAATGAAATGGAGACTGGGAGCTTTCCTGGTTTCCTGCCACTCAGGTCTGACTCTGCAGCCAACTGGCCTCTTGGGACTTTTCATGGATGTGGGAGGGAGTGGGAGGAGACAAAGCTCTGGCTGCTCGTGGCAGATAATCTCTTCCCACTACAACAGCAGGGAAAGTGCAGCACTGATGTCTAGCACGTCAGCAGGAAAGGAGAGAAAAACCTAGCCTGGAAATAGAACAAAGACATTGGGGACTGACACCCCTCTCTCCTCTCCACTGCAACCTCCCTCCCCCTATGCTGTTGAGTCCCCCTGGGTGTGATATCCTTGGTGCTCAAGGAGAGGTGAGAGAAAAAACAGAAAAAGTAAAAAGTCTTATATTGGCCCAAAGCCAGACCTACCCATCCTACCCCCACCCCAGACCTTTCTTCCAATGAGAATTTTTCTCCCTATTAAACTGTGAGCTTCTCAAGGGGCTTTGAAAGTGTCTTTCATCTCTCTTTTCTGAGTCTAAGGATTAGCTGAGCCAGTGACTGGCACCACCAAACAGAGAGGTCATCAGATCATAGGTCAAGGATGAGCAGCATAGCATCATAGATGGAAAGCTAGAAGGAATCTCAGGGGTCATCTGGTCCATCTCTTTCACTTTATAGAAGAGGGAACTGAACAGCATTGATGATTGGGTTACCCAAGGTCCCATAGGGAGTGAGCAGCAGAGCTGGTGTTCAAACCCTAAATCCAGGTGACTCTCCAGTATGGTACCATGCTTTCTCCTGGGACTTCATCTTCTTGTTCAAGCTGCACCACCACCACCACCATCATCATCACCATCACTAATGGGGCTAGGTAAGAATCAGAAGGAATCTACAGCAGTGGTCCAAAGGCATAAATGTCAGAGAAACTCTGAAATGGAAAGAGCAGGTATATATCACCTAAGTGATAGCTTCCTTCACACAGTTGCTCTACCCACGACATTATTCTCTTACATCAGTCCGCCATGTTCCGTCCTTATTCTGCTGTTTTGTCAATATTGTGGAGCCAGTCCTTTTTTCTACAACCACACATTTGTGTCTATTCTTCTGGTATGACAGCATGGGCCTCCCCACATTCTCACCAACAATAATACCATCTGCCTCCAACCTCACCCAAAATTTGGAGGAAGGAAAAAATCATATTGGTCAGGCCAGAGCTTGTATCTTCATGAGGGATTTGCTCCATAAATACCAGTTGGTGGGCTGTTCTTATTCCTCTCTTGTGAACCCCCTCATTACCTGTCTGCCTTGAAATCACCTGTTGAAGTGAAGGATTCTGACTCCTAGATCCAAGGGGGTGACTGCCACCATCTCCCACCCCTTCCCAAGACCTAGATGGATCTTACTATTCTGTCAATGAATCAGACTCTTTCTTACCCTCACACTCATTGCCCATGCCCCTCCTTGGAATATCATCCCTTCTTACTATACTCTTCCACTTTTTAGGCATTAGGAATACAAAAATAAGAATGAAGAAATAATTCCTGCCCTCTAACAGTTTGCATTCTTCTCTTGACAGAAGTTTTCAGAGAAGGCAGTATGGTGTAAGGGGAAAGAGCATTGTCCTGGGAGACAGGAGACATGAATACAAATCTTGGCTCTTACTAATTGACTATCATTTGTTCTCACTGTGCTCCTAACCCACTGTGTAAATATGGGAGCATCCTTTTCTCTCGCTGGGCCTTGGTTTCCTCTTCCTGTAAAATGAGGGAGTTAGATTAGGGTCTCTAAAATCCTGTAAGATCTCTTCCAGCTCTCTAACCTCTGGTTCCAATGGTTCATGAAGGGAGGGGCAGCTTCGAAAAGGTGGAGAGGTATGGTAACAGGGCATTCCAAGAAGGAGCATGAGCAACGGGCATGATGGTAAAACCAAAAAAAGCCTAGTTTGTTGACAGGACAGTGAAATCTGTCTGGATGCAGAAAAGGGGTTGGAGACACTCCCTTGGCTTCAAAAGTAGGAATCTTTCATTTCAACAGGTGATTTCAAGGCAGACAAGTAATAACGGGCTGCATGACAGAGAAACATGAAGAGTCTGCTGACTGATATTCATGGAGCAAATCCCTTGCAAGGATACAAGCTCTAGCCTGACCAGTGCGATCTTATCTGTCCTCAATGTCTCAGGTGAGGTGGGAGGTGAGAGAGTAGGAAATACTTAAAGAGACACAGTCATAGCCTCCAACATATCTGCGTGTGTCACATAGGAGGAGTAGATATTAATGCGTGATTTCAGAAGAAACAATCATCTGGACCTGTGATGTAGCTATGTAAGGCAGAGTCTTCACACATAGCAAGCATTTAATAAGTGAGTGTTCCCTTCCCCACCACTTAGCTTCTGAACCATTAAAAGAAAGACTTCTAGGAATGGAATCCAGCTAGGAAGAAGAATCGCTCAGGATGGGGGAGATTTGTCTAGAGAACAGTCTCTGAGCCCAAGGCAATATATGTTGGAGACTTAGGAGGAAGGCTTTTCCCACTCGGAGTGGGAAGAAGAGAGACAGGGTAGAATTCAGGAAAAGAACCAGACCTCTAGGCACCAGACCAAAAGTTCTTGGGTCAACAAATGACTGGACTCATTAACTACGCCGTGTAATGGGAAAGTCAGACATGGAAGGCAGTGTGACAAAGTAGGTCTGAAATCAGAGGACCTGAGTCAGAAGCCCAGCTCTACTGCTTGCTTTCTATGTGACCTTGGGCAAGTCAGGACCTCTCTGGTCCTCAGTTTACTCATCTGTAAAATGAGAGGGTTGTCCTTGATGCCCTCTTAAGTCCCTTTCAGCTCTAATCAGTTATAATCGGTCAACAAGCCTTTGTTGAGTGTTTACTATGTACCAGCCACTGTGTTAAGAGCTGAGGATAGAAAGAAATACAAAACAGTTCCTGCCCTCAGGGAGCTTACCTTCTAAAAAGGGAGACAACATGTAAGTAAAAAGGTACATGTAAGATGCATATAGAATTGGTCATCTCAGAAGGGAAGGCAGGGAAAGGCAGCACTGGAGCTGAGTCTAAATCTATGATCCTATGACTCCAAGGACCTGAATTCGCCTGCATCTGCCACTTATTAATTGTTGTGAACTTCAACAAATCATTTTTTCTTTCATACCTCAGTTTCTTTATCTGTAAAATAAAAGGATTAAACTAGCCAATCAGTTAGATCTCTTCCAATTCTAAATTCTAAGACCTTGGGCAACACTTTAACTGAAGTCTCAGTTTTCTTAACTGTACAGCGGAGATACTGAGATTTGCACTACCTACCTCTAGAGGATGTTATGAGGATCTCAAGAAAGAATATCCATAGAGCACCTTGTAAAGCCTTAAAACTGTTTAAATTTTAGCTGCCCTCCTCATCCTCCCTGCTTATGATCGTTGTCATAACCCTGTGTTTCAATTCATTGATTCTTCCTACCCTGGCAGTATGTATGCTCCTAACAGCTGGCCTGACTGAAGAGAGGAGAGAAGGGGGCAGTGATGCAGTTTGGATGCCCCCAGCTAGGGAGGCATCTGGTCACATGTCATTGGCTCAAGCTTATAGTCAGGCCTTTGCACCAGTCGGGCCCTCCTCCAAGGTTAAACATGTCTACCTGGGGGCCAGTGAAACCTCCAATCTCTCAATAGCTCTCAATGTTCCAGTGCCTACCATAAAAGTGGAAACAACCTTGCTTTATGTGCCTCTAGACCTCGGGAGACTTTCCAAGCCTTCTTACTCAGCATCCCCCACTCTTGGGCAACGAGAGGTTGGGGAACTGTCCATCAGGCCCACAGAGAGGAAAATGAAGAGACCAATCAGTAACAGTATAAGTGGGACAGCTCTAGGGTCCTGGCTTTTGCTTAGTGCTTTTAGCTAGAACTATGAGTAACCAAATATTCATTTATTCATTCAAAAATACTGTGTCCCTACTCCACAGTGGAAAGAGCGCCAGATGTGAGGTCAAGAAACCTAGGTTCAAATCCTGATTATTCCATTTACTACTCAGGTGTCCTCAGATAAGCCATTTCCCTCCTCTAGGTCTTAGTTTACTCATCTATATACATCAGAGGTTAAATGAGATGACCTCTAGGGTCCCTCTGAGCTCTAATAGTCTCTGTTCTAAGGTCAATCTAATGCTTTATGGCCTTCCCAGCTCTGACTGCCCAAGTTCTAAGGCTCCTTCAGGCTCTGACATTCTGTTTTCTTACCCTTTCCCACCCTCACTCAGCATTAACATTATTGTGTGTTTGAGGCCCCTTCCAGCTAATATTCTCTGTTCTCTGGTCCCATGACACTTCTAGTCCTGCCATTCTATGATCGCTAATACAGTCTCAGAGTTGGAAGGAACTACAGGGGCCAGAATCCAACCCATATGTGAACAAATATCCTTTCTCCAACATACCTAACCTTTCTTTGAAAACCTCAAGTGAGGGAGAACCTCCTGGGACAGCACATTCCACTTTGGGACTTTTCCACTCATGTCAAGTCTAAACCTACCTCTTTGCAATTTCCATGCATTATTCCTAGTTCTGGAGCCAGATAAAACAAATCTTATCCTTTATGCACTAGACAATTATTATTATTATTGATAATAATACTAATAGCTAGCATTTATATCCTGTTTGAAGGTTTGCAAAGCACTTTACGTGTCATCCCATTTGACAACCCTTCAGAAACTTGAAAAGAGCACTCACATCTACTCTTAACCCAAGTCTTCTCTACTCCTAATAAAATCTCTCCAGTTCTTCCAAACAATCCTTATCTAGCTTGATATCTTTCCCCTTCTTGGTGACTCTCCCCTGAATGTCCTCTAACTCATCAATGGCCTTAAAGATGGTACCCAGAACTGAATATAGTCTCCAGATCAGGTCTGACCCAGGTGGAGTGGAGTGGGACTGTCCCCTCCCTGGTACTAGGCACTGTGCCTTTTATAATGTAGCCTTAGAGTGGCATCTCTCTTTTGTTTTTAAACTTCAGGTAAGGTTAACCTTGGGATGAATTCGAATGAGATCCTAGCATCTGGGTTGGTGATAGAGGGGAGAGAAAAGGGAGGTCAAAGAGTGTGAGAAAAATGGCTGAGAATGAAAAGCCACTGAGGACAAGGTGAAAAGGAATCATATCCCCCACCCTCCCTGTTCCCCCACCTTCTCTGCTTCCCACACAAACCTCAGGCCGCCTCATCTTACCATCAGTGCCAGCCAGCTAAGAGGCCAGGGGGCCACCCAGCCCCGAGAACAGCAGCTCAGGTTTCAAGAGCAGCCATGTGCTCCAACCCCACAGCTTGGCAGACCCCCTCAAGTTGGTGAAGCTTTGCAAGGAGCCTGACAACCCATGAAATAATTGTCTTTCTAGATATGAAACAACATTGACATCGCCTTTGAAATTTAAATGAAAGAAACACCATGGAACCTTGAGAACAGACCTAACCTTGGTGCAGTGATTTATATCTCTCATTTTAATAGGTTAATTACTTGAACAGGTATTAGTTTAAGAGGGTTCCGTTCTATTCCCAGGCAGTGAGACACACTCTGGGCAGGGCCTTCCTGGACAATTATAGCATGATGCCTCAGGCAGCTTTCTGTGATACTGGGCACAAGAAAGACTGATTTTAATCACCCAAGAAGGGTCCTAATATCTTGAGAATCCTTCTCTTGGAGCTTTCAGAGTCTGCTATAAAAAATGGAAGCACCCAAAGGAAAAGGAGAGATAGCAGAAAGACAAATCTTAGGAGATACAGGTTCAAGTCCTGATTCGGCTCCTTGCCACTGCTTGACCCAGGGCAAACCATTTCCCCAGTTGTAAAATGAGACTGTTAAACCAAATGGTCTTTAAGATTCCTCCCAGCTCCAATGTTCTAAGCCCTCTTCTACCTCTCTTCATTGGTTTAAGATCTAACCTAACCCTTCCAGTTCTGACATTCTGTGTTCTCTTGTCTATGGTCCTTTCCAGATCTAATACACCATTCTAAGGTCCATTCCAGCTCTAAGAGTCAATATTCTAAGGTCTCTTCTGCAATGATGTATAGTGAGAAATACCAGAAGTATCATCATGTCATGGAAAGAACACTGTAGCCGAGATTTCTAGGTTTGAATCTCAGCTGTGACACCAGCTCTTAAAATTGGAAATTTTAGAGGTGTTGCTACTGTATCTACCATAGTGACCATGGGAAAGTCATTTCCCTTTTCTGAGCTTCAATTTCCTTATCTACAAAATATCTAATAAATTTTGTACTGCCTACATCACAGGCTTTTCGAAAGTGCTTTGTAAACTTTACAAGGTTAGAGAGAAATCAGGGTTTGTTTTTTGTTTGTTTGTTTTTTGTTTTTTTTTTTTTGTCCAGACTTGTAATTTCACCCATGGAGAGAGCTTCCTAGATAGAAACTGCTCCCACTAATGCATATCAGCAACATCTGTAACATATATTTAAAGAGTTACCCAGATGACATGGCCATAGTCACGCAGCCAGAACATATCAAAGGCAGGATTTGAAGCTGAGTCTTTCTGATCTCTCATTGTATCTGGCCCAACTGGTGTTCTCTCTGTTCTTCATCTCTCTGTATGTTTGTATGGCCTGTTCCCGACACCTGGAATATACAGTCCTCTGCCTCCACATCAGCATTCCTCTTTTCCTTTAAGATACAGTTTAAGCACCATCCTCTGCAGGAAGCCTTTGTTATCATTTCTCCACCCCTAACTGCTAATGCACTCTCTCTCAAACTATCTTAAATTTACTTTGTATATAGTTGCATTTATTCATTTTCTGTTTATACCATATGTTTATATATGTAATTGTTACTTTCCCCATTAGAATCTAAACTCTTCATGAGTAGGAATTGTTTCATTTGTAGTAATTTGTATCCCAAGCACCTAGTATGGGGTTTGGCATTTTGGTTGCACAAACAAGATCTCCAAACCTAAGGGGTTCTTTTGAAGTATGCATAGGAATCTACAGCCCTGAGCAAAATCCCAGATGCTTGTCCCAATTTTCTGTGTAACTCAAGGAGAATCACCTGCTGTCTCTGTACCCCTGAATTCACTACTTTGTTTAAAAAAACTATAGCTAGGCCCTTCCCAGGCTCAAATCGAGCTGTCCCCATAAAAACACCTGGAAAGCCCTGGGCAAAAAAAAAATATATATATAACAGTCTATTTGGGACCTCCTTTACAAGGTTTCCTGCTTTATCAGGCCAAGCAGTTGTTTAAAGGAAGATGCAGTGGTGCGCGATAAAATCTATATTGTATTTCCAAACTATAAAACGGTGATAGAATTTGGTGGGCCTTCTAATGCCTTCAGAGGGGGGAATTGCTCCAGTGTTCCAATAAAAACCCAGAGCCCTAACAAAATCCTCCAGTTTAGAGGCAAATAGTGCAGTGGGTGCTGACCTGAGCCCCAACATCTCCTCTCTCTTAGGATTATCGGGTGGTCTTCCCATCTCTTTGCTGGGGGGAGGCATGCCCCTGGTCCCATCCCATTCATTATCAGCCATAGCCAAGCAATGCCAAAAAGAGATTCTATATCTTCAAATGGCAATTGGAAATTCCCCAGGAGAGCTCACCTCCCATCTCCTGCCATCTCCTGGGATTGCAAAGCCAAGGGAGAAGAGAAAGGTGTTTATGACACTGTGTCATTTTCACACCTTGCTAGGGCTGGGGCTGTGTGTGTGTGTGTGTGTGTGTGTGTGTGTGTGTGTGTGTGTGTGTGTGTGTGCGAGCGCTCTCGAGTAAGCATGTGTATTTGGTGAATGGGGGAGGGGATTAGAGTTGGGCTTCCATCCAGATTTATTGTAGGTTTCTGGATAACTGCTCTCATCCTGGGCCTTAAGGGGAAAGCTTTGGCAATGAGCAAGCATCAGCTTTATAGGGTGGAGAAATTAAAGAACAACATGATTGGTTGGGAGGAGGGGAGGCGGGCAAAAGGAAGGCATCCTTCCCTAAGGATGGCAGACATCAAAATGTATGTCAGGCTGCATTTTTCAGAAACTGAAAATGCCAGAGTGAAAATAGTTTTCCCAGCCCCAAATCTTGCCTCTGCTTAGATGGAGTCTTTGCTTGCCTCTTGTGTCATCCAATCCTTGGGAGTACTTCTGTTTGGGGAGGGGCTGAGACCTGCAGGCACTGTCACTTCTGCAAGGAGAGGCAGGCCAGAATGTCTGGTGTCTCCCTTCCAGCATCCCTGCCCCCGGTAGCCATCAGATTGGGGAGCTGAGAGGGGCCTTGGCATGTCAGGACCAAAGCAAAGAGTGGAACAATCACCTCGATTGCTCTGGACTTCAGATTTGTATGAATACAGCCTATGATGAAATTAGTTTCTGGGGGCTCCCATGCTATAACTTTGGCTTGTATTGATCGTGCGGTCAACTCAAAGTCTTCCTCTTCTCATCCTGTTCTCGTACATCCAGTTTTTAAAATGTAGGTGTGGGACACTCTGCTTCTCCCTGTTAAATTACATCTTGTTGGATTCAGCCCATTACAACCTGCTGGAGACATTTTAGATCCCTGTTCTTTCATCCAATATTCCAGCTGTCCTTCCCAGACTCTTCTCTTTGACTGACTTGATAGGCATGCTATCTGTGGCTTCATCGTGGATAAACATGGGAAGGAGCCCAAGACCTAGAGTTGGAGGACCCCAGTTCAAATCCTGGTTTTACTACTCACCATGGCAGCTAGGTGATGCAGGAACACCAAATTCAGTATTCTTCCCCCTATATCATGAAGAGCCAGAAGGGGAGAAGGAAGGCCTGGAAGGGACCTTGGAGGTGAAATCCTTCATTTGGTCTTTGTAGAGAGAGCTCATAGCATAGGGGAGAGAGTGTCAGAACAGAGCCAGGAAGACCTGAGTGAGGCCCACCTCTGACACATCCTGCATCAGTCCTCATTGCCAAATAATAATGATAACTGGCATTCAGATACTCCTACAAAGCCCTTTGCAGAGGGTTCTATACACATTATTTAATTTGGCCCCCACACAACCCTCTAAGGTCCATGTTATAACTATTACTAGTCCTATTTTACAGATGATGAAACAGGTCTCCCAAGCCAATCACTTAACTTCTCAGTACTCCAGACTTCACCAAGATTATATTTTACAAAGACGATGCCTACCTGCATTGATGGAGGGAGTTTCTTTATCTGGAAGTCACCAAAGAAATCACAGGTGCAGTCCCTAAGCCTATACCCAGACCTTGTCCTAGAGTAGGTATTTCTTAGATTTAATTAATTCATTTCACAGATGGGGAAACTGAGGCCTGAGGAAATAAGGCAAAGGGATATTTTATACAAGTCACACAGTGAATTAATTAATGACAGTCTCACGTGCAATCACCTTTTTTAATTGTACTGTGTTATGGAAATGCTTGTTTTATTCCATACACTAAAAATAAAATAATTTTTAAAAGTTAATGGTAGAGCCAGAACTAAAACCCAGGTGTCTGACTCACAGTCCTAGAGACTGACTCCTTTGGTCCTCCCTAGATGCCCCCACCACCACCACTCCCTGCTGTTTTTATAAGTGAGTCTGTAAGGTGGGAGTGACTGAAACCCAAGTGAAGGCAGGAAAGAGAAAGGAAGATACACAGTACCCTCGTCCTGTACCCAGCACCTCTGGTCAAGTAACCCCAACCAGATCTCCTTGGGTCAGAAGTCTCTGTGTGGCTATCCTGGGCCCGATGAGTACCCTCTACAGTTGGGGGAAGGCTCCCAGGCCAGTCACCTTCCACTTCTTCTATAAGATTCTCCCTTCCGTGCAGCACATTTCCCTCCAGTCTGAAATGTCTCCCAAGATGTCAGGGAATGAGACTTGCTTGAGCCACTCTTCATTATTGGAAGATTAATGGGGCCACTGATCCCATTAATTTGTTATTGACCCTCCCCTTCAGAGAACAGGTCAGACAATCTAGCCATCCACTCCAGGCTATGTCGATTCCATGCACAGGTTCCCTTTGCCTCTTGGAGAAATTTCCAGCCAGGAAACCTCCACTTGACTATAACCTCCACCCTCTGCTTGCTCTGATTAGCCCAGTTTTACAGATGGAACAGCCTGAGGCAACAAATGATGAAAACCCTCTTGGCCAAGGCCTCCCATCATAAGGCATAATGGATGCACTCCAGGTCAACTTTACCCAGTGCTGTAACTAGCAAATTTGGTGCCTGGGGCAAGTAGCATTAAATGATCCCTCAGATTAACCCTGAGTGGTGAGACCCCAACAGGGGCCCTGTTGGGAAACCTCAGACTACCTACACATCAAGGAGAGGACACCATGAGGCCACTTCCAGGGAGGCTGATGCCAGTGACCAGGGAGGAGCAAAATGTGGCCAGGCCATCTGGCAGCTTCCTAGTCTAACTAATTATCCTTGCTAACTAGTGTCTATGCTGCTAACGAAGTGGAAATGTTGTCAAAATGTAAATGTAATCTATTTTCAAATTATACAGTCTCTTATTTTAATGTTGGAGGGGCAGAGCTTTTGTCATCCCTCCCTAGTTAGATCTCTAGCCTTACCTATGCACAGAATCGGCAGGGGTTTCATGGGGTTATAGGATTTACTAGAAGGAGCCACAGAGATCATACAGACCAACCCTTTCATTTTATAGGTGAGGGGGCTGAGGCCCAGAGAAAGAAAATGGCTTGTCTAAGGTAACACAGGAATTTCATATCAGAGCTGGAATTTGAACCCAGGTCCTTTGACTCCAAATCTTCCCATACCATTTCCTGACATCTCTCCTTTGAGAAATGCCCGTGTGTTCCCAAATATCTCCCCCAACAGTGCTTGCCATCCTTCACTTTGTTATACTCCCTGAAATTCTTCCATTAGAAATTCAGTCCTTTGGACTTGTTACTTGAAAAATGCAGCTGCTTCTTGGAGAGTCATGCATACTTGTGATTGAACTGGAATATCAGATTGCTTTAAGGGAATAGGGATTGAATAGCGGAAGAAGGAGAAATAATTGTGAAGTCTGAAGTCTGACCAGGAAGGAGAAGGGAGACCTGGGTAAGAGCAAGGTTAGGAAATTTTAAAACTTCTTAGAGGGAGGGAGGTAGTGAAGTGGGTGAACTGTTAGACTTGGAGTCAGGAAGACCTGAGTTCGTATCTTGGCTTAGACACTAGAATCGTCTCAGTCTCCTCACCTGAAAAATGAACATAATAATAGGACCTCCTTCCCAGAATTGTTCTGAGGATAAAATGAGATAATATATTTGAAGTGATGGACAGACTTTCTTATATTAATGCTAGATATTCTGTGAGATGGAGGGAGGGTGCGCATACCCGGAATGAGAGACGGTCCACAAACAGGGGGTTCACAGGACATAGACAAGAGCCCAGTGTCTCCCTGCTTCCCTCTCTAGCATCCCCACAGGCGGCCATGTCCTGTTCACAGAAGGGAAAAACAAATGCCTTTCTTTCCCTCCTTTACATTGGAAATCCTTAAAAGTCCTGAGAATAGATTTATAGGAATATTTTCACCTTTTCTTTGATCCTTGAAATGTCATTGTTTTGAGGGCTGCCCGGCTAAACCTGACCTTTCCCAGAAACCTTAAGATGGAGCTGGCTGCCTGAGAGGATATTATCTCTGAGCTCTCTCCCTCAGGGGTTGTGGGCTCCTTGGAAGGGCCAAAAAAGGGGGAGCAACAGGAAGGAGAGTGCCTTCATCCATTTCCACCCCCACATTCCTTAAATTGAAACCATAAAAGCCAGGCTAAGCAGAGTATCATAGTAGTGAAACACGAATTTCTCTCACAATTTCAACATCATAGGGAATTTCTGATGAAAAACTCACTCTACCAATGTAGAGGCATACCTGCTCAAAGACTTAGTCTGAAGGAGTTGTCTAGGGCACCGAGAGGTGAAATGACTTGTCCAGGGTCACACAGCCAGTATATATCAGAGATGGGACTAGAATCCAGGGCTTCCTGGACTCTGAATCCATCTCTCTATCCACTATGGCATGCTACCTCATACTATAATATATAAGACATATGATATAATATATAATATGATACATAACTTAAAGCAACATAGCGCAACACAATATAACATGATGTAACACGATAATCATCATATAGATATTCACACAGGTTTAGTATAATTTCACATATATTCATTTCATTTGTTACTATAAAAATATATATTGGATCTAATAGATCCAACTGTATATGTGTGTATAGGATGGGGCTTGTGATTTCACCGGTGTGTAGATATAGATATATGTGGATATATATGTATGTGTTTATAGAGCTAGATAGATCGATTTCGGATGGAAATTGTTCTGTTCTATTTCACACTTTCTCGACTTTTTAGAGAGTCTATTGAACATCATTTAACCCCCTTTTTATGATTCAGAATGATTATTAGGTGTTTTGCTTATGGTGCTGGGCTGAAACATAAACCAGAAGTCTCTGGGGCTCTTAAAGTGTGCCTATGGCTGTTGGAATTTACACTTAATGACCCCCAGATGACTTTGTGCCAGTGGTTCAACCATCCCCTCCCTCTGCAGCTTCTCATGTCAGCTTCTAACTAACAGCAATGGGGAGCTCTTCATCCTAGGGATGAGAGCTGAGCCCAGCTCCTGGCTGGATTTCCCCTGGCCCTCTGCATAGACTAGGTAGGGAGGCATGGCCTAGATTTTCTAGCCAGATTTCCTGATTTCAAGAAGAGAAAAGGTCCCTTGAAAGGTTTTTGCAAATGGAATAGTCTTTGTTGGTCCACTGGTCCTGGCCCTTTTCCTTTTAATCACAAGTTCACAGATGCAGAGATGCCAGGGACCTTCGAAATCAGTCCCCTAATTTATACAGCTGATGAAACTGAGTCCCCGAGAAGAGAGACAGAACTTGCACAAAGTTGTACCAGTAGTGGTAGACTTGAACTCTGAATCAGGATTCTCTGACTTGAAGTGCACCTTTCCACTGAACCGACGTGGCGATGTGGACACTCCCGACAGACCACGGCTACACACACACCTATATTCACATTCTCACTCCCTGGACTATTGTGATTGTGTACCTCAAGAACCAAGTCTTTGAAGGTTAAAAGATACGAGTAATTGAGGAGCTGTGAAGAGAGGCTAATTCAATATCTAGCATTTCATCTTTCCTCTTTGTCTTTCTGGGTATGTTCCTACCTTTTTGCATTCTGTCTCTTCCGCCTTCCCTTCCCTAGAATTAAAGAATAGTTTGACATTTTTGCTGAATTCACTAAATGACACGTTCTGCTTCCTACTCTTAATTTTTTTAATCGTGTGTGACTAACCTTTTACATATCGCTCCAAAAAAAGTTGCTTTTTAAATTTTCCGTTAGATTACGAAGTCACGGTTCTGATCAGCTCCAGCACAATGGATCTATCCCCAGTTCTGAGCTCTCGCCCGGAGTTATCCCAGGTGCAGAGAGGCTGGTCGGCTTGGCCTCCTCTTCTAGAGTTCCCATATTTGCTGCAGGTTCTTTGCCAGAGCGACATACGTGTTTGTTTTTCCTGCCTGGGTTTTTTGAGATGTTTCTCCGAAGTGGGGCAGCTATACCCATACGTTCCACCGCTTCACTCCTGTTAGCAAATAGCACAGCGTCTGGTCTTTTGGCCGGGATTCGGCGGAGAGCGGTTCCTGCTGCAGCCTCGGACAGACATCTTGTAGCATTTATTTTTCTAAAATATCCTTTCGTGGGTACACCGAGTTCTCTCCAGAGCTGTGTGTGTCCCTTTTCGGCCCACGCTGGAGGGCAAATGCCTGGTGTGTACCATGGCCCGTGCGGTTGGGATGAGAAGCGGCAGCGGTACAGTGGCAAGGATGAATTTCAAGTCAGAGAACCTGGGTTCAAATCCTGCTTTGGTTACTTTTGGTCAACTATGACAAGTCACAGCATTTCTCTGAGGCTCAGTTTCCTCATCTGTAAATGAGGTTATTCAACCCGATTTTCCTTAAGATCCCTTCGACCTCCAAATCCCATGACCCTAAACTTCTGTAATCTTGTGACTGGGAGACAAGAGAACCCCACACCCAGAGGTTTGGGGGCAAGGCTTCATCCTGTGACAAAGTAAATTAGACTTTGTCTTTGCTGCTGTTGAGTCACGTCTGACTCTCCATGACCCCATTGGGGTTTTCTTGGCAAGATCCAGAACTGGTTTGCCATTCCCTTCTCCAGCTAATTTTACAGATGAGGAAACTGAGGCAAGCAGGGTTGAGCGACTGGCCCAAGCGTCACACAGAATGAAAGTGTCTGAGGCCGCATCTGAACTCAGGAAGGTGAGTCTTCCAGTTTCCAAGCCGAGCACTCTACCCATCGCACCACTGCGCTGCCCTAGGAGATTAGTCTCAATGATCTCAAACATGCCTTCCAGGTCCAATGTTCCTCTATGAGATTGTGTGCTCTTTGAGAGTAGAAATGGTCTTTCAATTTCCATTGAATCTCTGCACAGAGTAAGCAGTTAACAGGTACTTGCTGATTGGCAGTTTTCTGACTGACATTTTAAGTTCTAAGCTCCCTCCCAGCTCTGACATTCTCACTTCTAAGATCTCTCCTACTTCTGAGATTCCATGTTCTAAGGTCCCTCCCAACTCTAGCATATCATGTTCTAATGATCCTCCCAGCTCCAACATTCTATATTATGGGCATCTATGATTGTGCCTTTTTACTATTGATCCATACTGTTACCAAGGGGAGGTAGCCTGTATCTGTGATATTTTTCCCTTCATAGACTCTTTCGATGGATTTACCAAGGACTTGAAGTGGATCAATATGTCCCACTGCAGTATTATCAGAGTCATTATTATTGCATTAGGCTCTGGACTGAAATGAGGCCTGGAAACAGGGTCCTCAAGGCCCAAATTGCTGGTTTGCTTTGTATGTGACAGCCAACCTTCCCTTTTGAAATCTTTCTTCCCTTTCAGGGTCCCCTGTCTCCCCAGGACCCCCACCACCATCCCATGCATTCATTTCCTGCCTGGTTTTCTTGTCTGGTAGGTGAGCATCTCAGAACCTGCAGCGTGAGAGCTGGGAAGGACCTGGGGTGATAGAATGTTAGAACCAGAAGGCACTTGAGGACATAGAGTATGGAATCTCAGAACATGAAGAAAGACTTTAACAGAAAGTTAAGGCTGGGGGAGGGGGAGCTTAAGGCACAGAACACGGAGCGTTAAAGCTGGAAGGGGCCATAAAACAGAATGGTAGATGTGGAAGGGATCTAACATCAGAGAGGGTAATTCACTAGCTTAAGTTCACGTGGCTGGTTCACGAGAAAGTTGAGTTTATAACCTGAAGATTCAGAACCCGAAGAGAACTAGATTTTGAAGTACAGGGATCCAGGTCCTAAAATGCTGGTCCTATTATTTACCACTTGTATGACGTCTTCCTCTCTGGACCTTAGTAAAATGAGATGGTTGGACCAGAACACCACCTGGGAGCCAGGTCAGGCTAAAGGGGAGATCACCCCAGAGCCCACTGGGGCGTTAAGACTTAGTGCTATCACAGTGCCCCTTCAATACTGAATCACTGATTTCTGGATTGAGCTTGTTGCTTCCTGCCCACCATCCCATGATCCCTTTGACCTCAGAAATTGTCTAGTTCACACCCATCATTTTACAAAAAAAAAAAAAAAAGGAAACTGAGACCCAAAGAGAAGTGACTTTCCCAAGGTCACATAGCTAAGCAGGACTTTCAGAACCCAGGACCTCTGACCTCTATCTGCTATACTGACCAGTTCAGAAAAGGGTACTGATAACAACATTGGGAGTGAAGGGGATGGGGCAGGGTTTACTTTACAAGAGAGACCCTCAGGGGAGGACAATCCCTAACCCAAAGGAGCAAATAACCAAAGCCAGCATTTGAGGCAAGTACTCAAACACAGATCTCCCAGGGGTGGGAGCTATTTAGGAACGGGGAGGGGTGGGGCTGTTCTACTCACCCAAAAAGCCAGCCCCAAATGAGAGCAAGGCCCTCCTGACTTGCAGAGGGAGTGCAGTCTGCTTCCTAGGGCAGCTGGGAATTAATCCCTTTCATTCAATGCCGGCTGTTTGGAGAGTGCTTTTTGACTGATAATTATTCCTCATGACAGGAACCTGGCTCCAATGAAGGAGCCAAGACCTTGATCGTGTAAGACCTGAGAGCAAATGACAGAGGGAGGCGCAGCACCTCCTTCTCAAGAGATCTACCCAAATGAAAAAGATTATCATTATTATTCTTATTTCTGTAATACTTTTCTTCACAACAGCCCTACATGGTGAATGGTGAAAACATAATTACACCCATGTTACAGATGGGGAAACTGAGTCTCAGAGAGGGGAAAGGTCTTGCTTAAGAATGGCTGACATTTCTATAGTGTCCTCAGGTTTGCAGATTACTTTAACGTCATCATCTCGATTGAATTTCACTACAACCCTGTGATATGGGTGCTCTTGTTACCCCCATTTTTCAGAAGAGAAAACTGAGTCTCAGAGAAATAAAATGGTCATATAGCTAGTAACGATAAGAGGGAGGATTGAAATCGGGGTCTCCCTTATTCCAGATCCCACACTCTCCATTACTCCCTACTTCCTCACTGTATATATAGCTAGTAAGGGAATGATGTTAATGATAATAATTCACATAGGGATAGCACTTTAAAGTTTACAAAATGCTTTACACATATTGTCTCATCTGATCCTCGCAACACTTCTTTGAGGTACGTGCTATTACAGATTTACATTTTACAGATGGAGAACCTGAGGAAGTTTGAGTGACTTGTCCAGGGTCCCCCAGCTAGTAAGTGGCTAAGGAAGGATTTGAACTCAGGTCTTCCTGACTTCTGATCCAGCACTGGATTCATTTACCCAACTGCCTAGTGGGAAGGAGTTATCATTTTCTACCTATGAAGAAACAAGGCCAGAGAGGATGGAATGCTTGCCGAGGATCACACCGCTAAGTCAGACCTTGAAGTCCAAATCCAGCGTTCCTACCACTACCCTCTGCCGTCCGTCTTGGAACAGGAACACTTCCCTGCCCAGAGTTAGCTGATGCTCTGCCTGGAGGCATGGGGAACAGACCGTATCGCCCTTCCTGCTCTGGTTTAGCTGGCCAGCAGGAGCTAACCTGGGAGTCTGAGGGGGAGATGCCCCACAGCCTGCTGCTCTGTTAAGACCTCTCACTAGCGCAGCAAGGAATTCAATATTAAGCATTGATTGATGCATTAAGCTTGTTGCAGAGGGAAGAGCATTGAACGAAGTAAGAATCAGGAGAGCCCTGCTGTTGCCTCGGCTCTGGCCCTGATGCCCTGGGTGACCCTGGACCCTCTCAAAGTCTCAGTTTGCTCCTCTGCCAAATGGGGATAATAACGTGTGCTTCTCTGTCCCTTTTGTTAATATGTGGATTCCATTCAATCAGTGCCAAGTGTGTGCAAGGGAGGCATACACAGGAAGTCTGGGTAAAGGGGGGAAGGGAAGGGAAAAGAAATCAGCATTTATTTATGTAATTATTATTTATTTATAGCACGTACCACATTACATGCCAGCCATGGAGCTAAGTGCTTTACAAATATCTCATTCCATCCTCACGGCCCTGGGAGGGTCAGTGCTATTATTATCCCCCTTTACAGATAAGGAAACTGAGGTAGAGAGGGGTTAAGTGACTTGCCCAAGGTCATACAGCTAGTACGTGTCTGAGCATGGATTTGAACACATCTTCCTGAATCCAGACCCAGAGCCCTGTGCACTGTGGCACCACCTTTTTGTTGTTGTTCAGTCATGTCTGACTCTTCATGACCCCATGGACCATAGCACACGAGTGCTCTCCATGGGGGTTTCTTGGCAAAAATACTGGTTTGCCAGTTCCTTCTCTAGTGAACTAAGGCAAACAGAAGTTAAGTGACTTGCCCAGGGTCACACAGCTAGTAAGTGTCTCAGGACAGATTTAAATTCAGATTTTCCTGATTCCAGGCCCAGCACTCTATCTACTGAGCCACCTAGCATCCTCCAAGGCAAACAAAAGTTAAGTAATTTGCCCAGGGTCATGCAGCTGGTAAGTGTCTCAGGCTACATTTGAACTCAGATCTTCTTGACCTCAAGTCCAGTGCTCAGTTGCTCTACCTGCTGAGCCACCTAGCTGCCCTAATTAGACACAGTCCCTGCCCTCACAGAGCTTATAGTCTAGTAGGGTTGGACGCATTCACAAGGGACTATAATCTCACATGCTGAACTCAGTGGAGAGGCACAGAGAGGTCTGAAGGAGAAAGGGGGGTATGGGCAGGGGGCTCCACATTGAAGGCTGATGCTATGGATAAGCTCCGAGGGGTTGAATGATTTTTAAGTACAATCCAGCTACACTGTCCTAACTGAGGTTTCTCGAACATGACACTCCATTTCCCACCTCCTTGTCTTTGGACTGGCAGTCCCCGCTGCCATGCCTGGATTTCTCTGCCCCTCCCCTTTGTCTCTTAGATCCCTTGGTTTCCTTCAAGACTCAACTCAAATCTCACCTTCCTCAGGAGGCCTTTCCCAGTCACCCCTGATGCTAATGCCTCCCCACTCAGGTAACCCATCTAATCTGTATGTATCTCATATGTACATAGTTGTTCACATGTCTTCCTCTTTAGAATGCAAGTTCCCTAAGGACAGGGATGGTGTTTGCCTTTCTTTGTATCCCCAGTGCTTGCATACAGTAAGTGCTTAATAAATGCTCGTTGGAATTTAGGGGCTGGGTGTCCAGCTTACAGACCCCAATATAGGATTATAGGACATTCAAGCTATAAGGAAACTTAGAAATCACTCAATCCAACTTCTCATTTTACAGTTGGGAAAACCGGATCTCAGAGAGGGGAAGTAGTAACTCACCCAGGGTCACACAGTTGGCCAGTGGATGTGTCCGCGTGAAAACACAGACTTCCTGATTCTTCAGCCACTGCTCCTTTAATTATACCCCCGCCTCCTCTGCCTCTCCTCCCCTTCATATCCTGAGCTCCTGACCCTGTTCCCTATTGTTCCTTTTGCTGGAGAGCTTGATTTCCCTGTCCCAACCCTGCCCTATGCTCCTACCCCAAATCATTCAGCCATGAAGCTCAGAGACAAGGGTCTGAGTCCTTTTCTCTGACACTCCCAGCCCCAGAATCTTGTGATTTTCTTTGGTGAGATGCAAAAAGTGACAAGAAGACAGTATTTAAGAGTGAGAAGAACCGTGGATTGGGAGTAAGAGGGGCAGGTTGCAATTTCTGGCTCAGCCACTTACTATTAGCTAAATAATTTCACCTCCCTATTCCTCAGTTTCCCCTCCACAAAATAAGGGAGTGATCTCCCAGGCCCCTGTTCCAACTCTAAGCCCAATGGTCCTAGACCAAAGAAGGAGATGCTTGACTCATGACACTTTGTGGTCAGCTCCACAGCAACAGTCTCCTTTGTGGAGAGAGTTACTTTCTCAACGTAGGGCATCTGTCCAGGAAAGCACTCCGATAGGACTTTGATGGATCTCCAGATAAGATGCAGGTAGCTTCTTAATACTGACAACAGAATCTGTCAGAAAGACTTGTTCCTGGGAGGCTGGCCATTTGTGATTCATTGTGTCTGGTCACCTGGTTGGTTTTCCCTACGTGCTTGTATTTGTATTCATTCCCCTTTGTTGTTGTTGGTGGTGGTGGTGGTGATGGTGGTGGTGGTGGTGGTGGTGGTGTGTGTGTGTGTGTGTGTGTGTGTGTGTGTGTGTCCCTGGGGAAAAGCTCCAGGTCTGGGCTGTACTGCCAGCTGCCTGAGGTCTTTAGCACAAAGGGTTGGATGGTGCTGTCACATGCCATTATTAGCTGCATCCCTGGTGGTACTTTCTGAAGCCCTTTCCTTTTCTCAAAGGTTTGCCTTTATAAGAGATGTTTCTCTCATAAATGGGACTCCCATAGAAGAGTTTGGAGCCCTGTAGAGGGCTGGGGGAAAAATTGTGCAGTAATGGATTTCTCTTTCTTTCTTACCCATCCACTCCTCAAAGCCATGTATCTACATGGTACTAAGAAAGTAAAGCTAATTATCACCTCCAACCACCAAACTGTCTCCCCAGAAGACTAGGACCACCGTGATGCCAGACAAAGGGACATGACTTCCAGGGAACCAGCTTCCATGGAAGGGAAATGCTGTGACGTTCTTAGGGATGGGGCAGAGCTTCTCACTGCATATCCACAGATTAGCAGGGAAACAGAGTCATAACTTCATTTTTGAGGACTGAGCTAGCAGTGCTAAAGAAAGAAGGACTCCCAGCACATATACCTCAGAGCAACTGCTAGGTGGGGAGCAGCAGGGAAAAGAGAGGGCTGTTGTGAGGCTCACCTGCAGTGCAGCCACCAGGAGAAGGAATTGCATCCTGAGACATTCTGAGGCTGTGTCTGGGCAAGATGCCATTCCAGGCTAGGGCCAGGCTGGGCAGGAGCTCACCTGGAGAGAGCTGTTATTCCAGAAAGCCCCTGGAGCTTCCTTTTCCAATTAATTCTTCTTGCTAACTAGAGGCTAAGCTCAATTGTTTCTACGCTGCTGAAAGATCACAGTGGCTGTCAGCACCCTTGAAATTTTGGTACCCCCAAAATGATTGGTGGGCCAAACTCTCATAACTCTATCCTTGTTGCCAGATTTAACTGCATTGCCATTGATTACCTACATAAGTCCCCTCTCTGAGCCTAAGTTTCCTCCTCTCGAGGAAAAGAGGGGATTGGACCAAAGCCATATGTGAAAACCATAAATAGCAGTATTTTCACCCAGATGGGAAAAGCACCGGACTTATTACAAGAAGACCTTAGCTTGAAGCCCAAATCTAGCATTGACTCTTTGTGTGCCCATGGCAGATCCCCTATTCCCTCTGAGTATCAGCGCCACCCACAGTAGAGCCCACATAGGCCAATTATTCAGGAAGGGTGATCACCCCAGCACCTTGGGGGAGATAGAGCAGATGTAATCAGAAAGGCAGACAGTCTGCTTGCTACCTGAGAAACTGGGTGATAATGAGATCCCAGGGGTTGGGGTAAGAGATGGACTGGCTGCTGGTCAGAAGTCAAAGCTGAAGGAATCTGCCAAAGATAAGTGGGCTCAGATTCAGCCTCTGTCCAAACTCGAGCATGCTTCCTGGGAACTTGGGTCTCATTATTCCCCAAGACTTGTGGGCCATGCTCCCTGCTGCTACTGACTCTGCATCATCCCGCGTAGGGGCTCATTGCATCCTGATGAATCGGGCACACCCGCTGAATCACAGGCCAGTCCCCCAAGACTCCGCTTCCTCATCTGTCAAATGGGGATGATAATCTTTGCAGAGTCTCCCACACAACAGTGTTGTGAGGAAACCATTTCATCAGCCCCAAAGCCCTCTAGAGATGGAATTGGTCTTACTAAGTTTGACTTCATGCTGTGTAATTGGCTGAAAGAACTGGGGGTGTTTACTCGGGAGAAGAGAAGATTCAGGGGCCACCCAATAGCTGCCGTATGGAAGAGGGATGAGAGGGGTTCTAACCCCAGAGGGCAGAACCAGAAGCAGTGGTGGAAGTGGCCTGGTTAGCCTTGACCATACATGGAGCTGTCCAGATGGATGCCTGTTCAGGCATAGATTCAATTCAGCAAACATTTATTAAGTGCCTAATGTGTACCAGGCGCTGGAGATACAAAGACAAACACGAAAGTCTTTGCCCTCAAGGAGCTTACATTCTTCTGGGGGAGAGGGTGATAGGAATAACAACATATCCTTTTTTAAATAAATACGTACAAGGTAATTTCAGATTGACCTAATTGGCCTTCGAGGTCCCTTCCAGATCCCTACCCCTCTCCTGGAATAGGCCAGGTTTCAGTGTAAGAACTCACTGTCCTCTTTGGGGGGGTGAGGCTGGGGTCATCCTTGGAAAGGCTGCCATATGTAGGATGGTTGGGGAGTGGGGGTGGGGTGGAGGAGAAAAGTGGGCCTGAGATGTTATTACTGCATTTCCTCCTGGGCATCCCTAGCTTCAAACACTGAAGTCTAGAGCAGGCAAAGTTTTGACCATGAAAGGTTCCCTGATGGGGCAACCAGCGTGAGCTGAGGAAGATCCTTGGGCTCCCACATCTGCCAATGACAAGCCTCCAGGACTCGGTGAATAAGCAGGCCAGTGCTCCATGGATAACCTCCTCCCCAACCCACAGGGGTGCCCTGGACCTTTGCAAACAGGGCAGCCCAGCGGGTGAGAAGGATGTCTGATCCACAATCCTCAGCACCTCTGGCCTCCACCTCAAAAGTTCCCAAGCTGAGCCAAGGAGGAGAATGCCACCACTTTTCAGCAAGCTGCAAGGGAAAGGACGGAACCTCTCCCACTGGAATGAAGAAAAATCAAACTTACATCTGTCTGCAGTGAAGATTAACCAACCAGTTCACTCCTGGATCTCTCACTTTTTCTTTAAATCCAGACCTGAAACTCCATCGGTAAAGATGTGAAAAGTCACTCCACTGATAGAGATTCCTCTGCTATTTACATCCTTAGAGAGCTGTCTGAGGCACTTAGAGGTTAAGTGACTTGACCAAAGTCACACCACAGTTTGTGTCAGAGTCTAGACTGGAACTCAGTTCTTCTGACTTGGAGTGCAGAGTTCTTCCTAGTGTGTCTCCAGTGAAGCCCCAGGCTTCAAATGGTTGGAAGAGGAGAGAGAGCAATTCTTTAGCCAAGGGCAGGGTTGGGGTGATTAACCCTCTGGGTCCTGCACATTGGGGGTCCCTGGACTCTGAAGGAGAGGTAGATGAAGAAATGTTCCTCCTCTCTGTCTCTTGGTATGGTGTAGTGAAAAGAGTTGAATGTTTGGTCAAAAGACGAGTACGAATTCAAGGGTTGTCACTGATTACCCACATGACTCTGGAAACATGTCCTCCTGTCTTTGGGCCTTCAGTTTCTTCCTCTAGAGGAAAAGGAGGGTTTGGACCAGATGATCTATAGGGTCCCTTTTAGCTCTGTCCTATGATCCTATCAAAGGCATAACTAGCAATATTTTCACCTAGGCTGGCTGATAGGTAGAGACTTGCCTGGGGTGTGGAACTGAGCCCTAACTAGGGGCCAGGACCTCTTACACCCACCAGATTAAGTGATTTTGCTAATTCTTCTTAGTTGTTTGTGTTTTCTCCCCTTTCTCTAGTGATTCAAGAGGAGATTATGAATGTAATTCTCTTGGCAAACTTTATAGTGTTAAGTAGCTAACAGGCACTGGGCTTCCTCAGAGCTGGCTTTTACATCAACCCCTCAGAGCCCTAGGGGTGCCCCCAAGGGGTTAGGGTGTCTATCCTCTAGTGTAATCAGCTCTAATCCCCACTCAGATGTGGTTTCCCTTCCATTGTTAGCTTCCAGGAATTAACACCCCAGTTCCATTTAACCAGTCTACATCAATTAGCTTTTGCAAAGGGCTATTTACTTTGAAGATACAGCAGGAACAAAGCTACATTTTCCCCCAGCACCTCAGTGACCAGTTCTCCCCTACACCACCTTGGTCTCAGGGGAAAAGAGAGCTCAGATAACGATGATCCCTCCAAGTTTGCTACTACTGGAGAAGCCCCACTTTCAGATACTACTGGGCTTCAGTTCTAAAGGTCATTCCTCAATTCTCAAGGCATCAGTACTGGTCTGGCTGCAAAACCCATCATGGACTCAGCTCTCAGACTCCTAAGAGACTAACCCTCCTGACCTCTCAAAACTCAGAAGTTTATAGCCTGTAGATTAATCTTCTTCACCAGAAATGCTGAGTCAGGCAAAGAACTGAGACCCAAAATCAAGGGGACACGTATTGGCCTCAGTGGGGAGAGTCCGAGGCCTCTCCCTTCACAGCACTGTCTCCCACTAGATGCCATCAGCAAAGGAGTGGAGAGAGAGAGGGAGAGAGAGAGAGAGAGAGAGAGAGAGAGAGAGAGAGAGAGAGAGAGAGCACTCCAACCAAGAAATAGAGGAAGCCAAGTAAGAAGCTCTGACGGTGCTCCACGTCTCGTTCAGCACCTTCGGCCAATCGAAGGAGCTTCTGTCCACCCTGTGGTTAGCAGGTCAGAACTGGCTCAGGATGTCTATGAATGTTCCAAAGTCTACATTATACATCATTGTGGCTCTCCTGAGAACAGGTGCCCCAGCCTCTTCCAAAAGGGACTTGATTCAGCCTGCCATGCTGATGCACCAATCCTCCGCCATAGCTATATGGTGTATATTTAGGGATATTGGTTATAGATGTAGAGTGGGAAGTAGCTTCAGAGATGAACTAGTCCAAACCCCTCATTTTACAAAGGAAGAAGGTGAGGTGAGGCTAGGGAAATAAAGGGCAAAGCCAAAGGGCACCCAGTTGGTGAGTAGTAAAACTGGGACCCAGGTTGTATGACTCCAAATCTGTGTTCTCACCATCGCACCACATGGGCTCAAATATCAGCCATGATTATTTTTACTTTGTTTATCTGTTTCCATGACCAGAGATTGGAGTTGAGAGCCCCTGAGGGCCTTCCAGCTTTCAGTCTGCCATCCTTCGGTCCTATATTGTACCCTCCCCATAGTAGGTAAGCTCCTTGAGGTCAGGGACTGTGTGTTTTTGTTTCTGTCTTTGTCTCTCCGATGCCTACAGCAGCCTGGCACAGAGTAGCTGCTTGATAAATGTGTGTTGATCGTAAAGCCCACTACTCAATTAAATTCTGATTGCTCCCTGTCACCTCCATATCTTCAGTTTGCCCGGGTTCGTATTTGTTCATAGGAAAGAAGGAAGCAGAAGTGGCTTTGAAATTCTAAGCGAAAACGTGGGGAGCCCTTATTCTCCATGGCCCTCTGGAGAGCTGGCCTCTCCCCTTGTGTGCCCCCAGTCCACTACCTGCTAAACTCTGGGGAGCCTATCGATGTAACCCCATGTCTGGGCAGCACTAATAGGGCAAGCAGTTAAGCCGTGGCAGCAGTGACCTCTGAAATGTGGTGCCGCGATGTATAATAAATTCCCCTCGTCTAAAGGTTTATATTGCTTCCTGAGGCACCAGCGTCAGAGGGCTTTCCACGACTCAGGCTGGATATAATTGCTGTGCATGGCAGATTTATTCCTCCAAGAGGTCAGATAACCATTGTATTTCACCATCGGGCTGACGAAGGCCCTTATTCGCTCAAATTATATTTCTATCAAATATTCATTTGTCTGGTTTATGGGCTGAGAAAGATCTGTCCCGCCGGTGCGGCAGCCCACGTGCTCACCTGGCTGGCTGTTCCAATTCCTTCTCTCCTACAGCCACTTTTCCTACTCCCCCTACCCTTTTCCCATCCCCAAATCACTCCCACCCAGGCTGCAGATGCCTGAAAATCTGCATTTAGAGCTTGGTTCCTTTTGGCTTTCACCAAAAAGGGGCCCTACCATTAAAATGCAAGAGAGCCAGTAGAACGTAAACCCCTTGACAGCAGGCATTGTTTTATTTGGGGTTCCATAACCCTCCTGCTTAGCGCAGTGCCTGGCACATTTCTCTCTTTTTGATCATAGGATCTCATCAGTTTAGAAAATTGATAAAGAGACTGCATCAGAGCAAATGCGCTCTGAAACTTAGAAATGAAACAAGCATTTATTGAGTGCCTACTGCATGCTAAGACAAAAAAAAAAAGAAAGAAACAATTCTGTCCTCAAGAAGCTTCCATGTCAAGAGGGGTGGTTAATAACTTGTCTCTGTATAAGGATACCAAATATACCCCCACAAGTACCTGGGGACACAATCCTCTGGGGGGAGGGAAGGGAGGCTAGGAAAGGCTTCAGATAGAAAGTGGAACCTGAGCTGAGTTTGGAAGAAGAGGGAGGGTTTGAAGAGTCAAAGGTAAGAAGGCAGGGCATTCTAAGGCTTGGGGAAATTCTTTGCCATGGCCAACAGATGGGAGATGGAGTGTGATATATGAGGAACAGCAAGGTCAGCATGCCAGACCAGAGCTTGGGAAGGGGAATAATATCTAAGTCTGAGCAGCTGGATTGGGGCCAGGTCATGATGAGGTTGAAAAACCAAATACAGGAGTTTGTAATTGATCTTAGAAGCAACGGAGAGCCACTGGAGTTTATTGAGGAAGGAAGTGATGCCGTCAGACAAGGGTGTTAGGAAAATCACTGTGACAGCTCTATGGAGGTTGGGGTGGAATGGAGAGAGATTTGCGGTAGGGAGAATGATTCTTGTAAAAGTGCAGACAAAAGGGAACGAGGGGACAAAGACCTGAACTTATGGAGTGTCCAGGGGAGAAGCAAGAAAGGAGCAGACGGGAGGGCTGAAGAGGGTAGAAACTAGAACAGTGGACTGATAGGAGATGTGTGCTGAAGGAGAATGAGGAGTCACCAAGGTATGTAATTGTGTATTTGGAAGGGTGCCCTCAAGAGAAAAAAGTCAGTTTGGAAAAAGGGTGGATTTATGGAGAAAGATGGTTTTTAGGTTCATAGACCTAGAGACCTCAGAAGCTATCTGGTCAACACTCTCATTTTACAGATGGGGAAGCTGATGTCCCGGGAGGTTGAGTGACTTGCCCAAGAAGGAATTTGAATCCAGGCCCTCAGACTTCAAAGTCGCACTCTCATTTCCTATGCCACCACAATGCCTCCTTAATGATTTCTATTTCAGACCTGTTGTATTTGAGATAATAATTATCTGCATGGAGAGAATTAAACCCATGAAAACTGATGTGATCACCAACTGGGAATGGGTAGAGGTTGAAGACCCTACTTAGTACAGAGTCTTGGATAACACCCACAGTTATTGGGCATAAGATGAATGAGAAGCCATCAAAAGAGACTGAGAAGGAATAGCCAGATGGGGAGGAGAAGGACCAGGAAGGAGTGGTCTCATGAGGAGACGATGGTCAGGAGTGTCAAAGGCTGCAGAGAGGTCAAGAGTCAGAGGACCCAGCTTTGAATGGCAGCTCCACTAGTTACTAGCTTTGGTACCCTGGACAGGGTACCAAACTTCTTCCTCTGTGAAAATGAGGCAGGTGGCCAGATTGCAGGATCTCGAAGGTCCTTTGTAGCTGTGTCCCTCTCTCCTATGGCCTGTGCCAGTCCCTGTGTCCTAGATGTAGTGATCTGTTCTCAGGTTTCTTCCAGCTCTGACTTTCTGGTCTGAGTTCCTTCTCCTTCATGATATTCTGGATTCTGAGGTCCCTCTCAGCTCTGACTCTGCTAGGATTCCTTCCTCCTCTGACGTTCTGTGTTCTAGGATCTCTCAGCTCTGACATTCTATATCCTAAGGCCCTTTCCAGCTCTAACAGAGCCTTCTTGGAACAAGTTCAGGAATACCCAGAAGAGGCCCCACTGGATGGTGGGGAACTGTTGGGGAGGTACCCTACACAGCCACTTTCCCATGAAACTGCAGGGAAGCCATCCATCTGCAATGCTATCAATCTGGCCCAGCCTGGATGATTTAAAACAGCTGAGGGAACAGATCTCTGGTTTATCCAACCATTTGGAGTCTTTATCCAACTAGTTCCATAGGCCAGAAGCAGCAGGACCCAGTCAGCTAAAAGGGACCCTTGTTACAGGGAGTGACAGGGACTTTGGGTGCAAGCTGGTACCTGGGGCCTCTGAGGGGCAGGCTCAGCTAAACAGGGAGGGCACTAACTGTCCTCAGGACAACATATCTGGCCTCAAAGCCCTTCTGCTTTTCCCTCTCCCCTCCCTTGCCCCTACCTGCCTGGTTTGCCCCTGAAATTGCCACCATTGAATTGGAAGAAGAAATGGCAGAGGAGTCAGACAGAAACATTGAAGGCCCCTGTGAAAGTACAAAAATATACCCTGAGAGAGGAGAGGAAACACAAGACCCCAGATCTAGAGCTGGAAGGGACCCCAACATGCCAGGTAGTCCAACTGCCTCATTTTACAGATGAGGAAACTGAGGCTCAGAAGAGGGAAATAACTTAATGGGTGGGAAAGATCTTCAAATCTAAATTGCTATTGCATCAAGGTAACTAAGTAGCAAAGTCAGGTCATCTGTCTCCATTATCACCCATTAGCCCTTTACTAAGAATGAGTCCACCAAAGCAGAATGAGGGAGAGAATGAACTTCGGACAGATCAGGCTCCCCCTTCGTTGAATAGAAAGGACAAAGTTGGAAGCTGAGGCCCAGTTTAAGTGGCCCAGGCAGGCAGAGGGAAGCTTGGAAGGCAGCAGGGAAGAGAGATCAGCAGCCTTGGGGCACAGCTCCGGGCTTTCCTGGAGGCTCTGCCATGAACCAGATTTCCTCAAGTTCCTTTTCTGGAAAATGGGATTCAGCTCAATGACCTCTCGGGGCTTTCCACTTCTAACAGTGTTCTCAACTTCCTCCCGGTTCTGACTTTCTCTGTTCTAAGATCCCACCCAGCTGGGACGATCCCTGCGCTGTGTTGTGAAATCCCTTCCAGCTCTTACTCTCGACCTTCCAAAGTCCAGCTCTGACATTCTTTGAATTCACCTAAATGTCTCTGGGCTATCTGTGACCTTTCTCCAGCCAGCAGAGATGTTATCTTCCCTTCCCCCCATCCGCTCTCTCCCTGTCTCTCTCTCCATCTCTCTCTTTCTCTCCTTCCTTTTCTCTGTCTCTCTGTGTGTGTCTCCCTCTTCTCTCTCCCCCTCTCTTTGTCTCTCTCCCTCTCTCCCTTCTTCTCTACCTCTGTGTCTATGTCTATATGTCTCTGTCTCTTTCCTTGCCTTCTGTCTCTCATCTCCCCACTCTCCCTTCTGCCTCCCTCTCCCTCCTACACTCACTTTGTCTCTCTGTCTTCTCTGTCTCTAACTGGCTGGTTCTCTGTCTCTGTATCTCTTTGTCCCCCTCTCTCCCTTCTTCTCCCCCTCCCACTCTCTCTCTCTCCCCTCCCCTTTGTATGTGTCTCTCTCTCCTTCTGTCTCTCTTTTCCCCATCCCTCCCTCCTTCTCTCTGTCTCTGTCTCAGTCTCTCTGTCTTTCTTCCTCTCTTCTTTCCTCCCTTCCTCCTTCCATCTCTCTCCCTCCATCTATCCCTCTCTGTCTCTCTCCTTCTTCTCATGCTCTACACCCCACACCCAGCTACCTGCTGAACTTCTCCCCTGGGCCCCTGTTCATGTCTCATCAGGTCCAAAGGGAACTAATGACACATCAGAGAGGGGGAGGTGGGAAGGAAGAGAAGAGAATAAGGAAATCAATTGGTTCTGGTGTCATTACTAATCAAAGGTGCAGAGGAAAGGATATCAGACAGTGCCCAAGTTTGGCATAATGTGTGATGAAACCTGAGGCTGAAATCAAATCACCGCTGGGCAAAAGAAATCATTTCCTCTCCTCTCCCCCACCCCCAATCATGAAGATTCAATGGACTTTGATTTGATTTTTCTCCCCTTCTATTATTTGCCACCTCCTCTTCAGGGCCTGAAAATAGCCTCCCTTTCACTGCTTCCTCTCCCCACACCCGGGCCGCCTCAGCCCTCTCCCCTCCACTGGGTCCCCAGAAGCACACAATTACCTCAGGGCTTTTGTCTGGCTCCTTGTGGGTAACCCAGCATTATTCTTGGTCTTTCTGCAGCTGGGGAGAAGCTGCTGATTTCTTATTATTTATTTGTAATGAGGCAGGGGATATTGGA
Source organism: Trichosurus vulpecula (assembly GCF_011100635.1). Lineage (NCBI taxonomy): Eukaryota > Metazoa > Chordata > Mammalia > Diprotodontia > Phalangeridae > Trichosurus > Trichosurus vulpecula. The sequence goes on from NC_050578.1 coordinate 257,253,299, forward strand.
TTCCTCACTGTGGGGACTCCAAATAGAGTTCTCTATGCCCTGTCTCATAGGGGTGTGGGAGTATAGGGTAGAATGATTGTTTTTTCTCATCACACTCCATGGAGTTGGAGGGGGAGAGGGAAGACAGGAATTCACAGTCCCATTTTCCAGATTGGAAAAAAATTTATTCAGAATCAGTCACAAAATGACAGAACCAGAAGAGACCCTTAGAACATAGACTATCAGAGTCAGAAGGGATTTTAGAACACAGAACATATAATGTCAAAGCTGGAAGGGGCCTTAGAACATAGAATGCTGGAGCTGAAAGATCATTGAATATAGGACATAGAATGTTAGACCTGATGGGGTCTAGCCTCTCTCCTGACATCTAGTCTTGCATCTTCAATTACATATTAGACATTTTGAACTGGATGTCCCATAGACATCTTAAACTCAACGTGTCCAAAACTGGACTCACTGAATTGCTTCTCCAAATGTTTCCCTCTTCCTAACTTCTCTATTACTGTCTAGGGCACCACTATCCTCCCAGTCCCTCAGGCTTGAAACCTAGGAGGCGTCCTGGACTCCTCACTATCTCTTGCCCCCTCCCCATGTCCAAGCTGTTGCCAAGACTTTTCGATTACACCTTTGGAATATCTCTCCAATATGCCCCCTACTCTCCTCTGACACTGTCCCCACCCTAGTGCAGACCCCTGATCACCTCACCCCTGGACTACTATAATAGCTGCTGGTGGGTCTGCCTGCCTCAAGTGTCCCCACTCTGATCCATCCTCCATTCAGCTGTGAAATTGATCTTCCTAAATCGAAAGTCTGACTATCTCACACACACACACCTATTTAATCAATCCCAGAGGCTCCCTTCTGCCTCTAGGATCCAATATGAAATCCTCCGTTTAGCTTTTAAAGTCCTCCGTAGCCTGACCCCTTCCTATCTGTCCAGTCTTTTTACACCTTCCCCCAACCACGTGTGATCTACTCAATGATGGTCTCACTCTCCCTCATCTCCATCTCCTGAACTCTCTGGCTTCCCCCAACTCTCAGGCAGAATCTCGGCTTCTGGAGTTCTCCCTTAATTCTGGTGCTTTCCCTCTGGTGATCATCTCCAATTTCCCCTGTCTATATCTTATTTGTACCCAGTTGTTTGCATGTCACCCCCACCCCCGTTAGACTTGGAGCTCCTGAGAGCAGGCACTGTCTTTTGCCTCTCTTTGTAACCCCAGCACTTAGCATAGCACCTGACACAAAAGGGGTGCTTAATAAAGGCATGTTAACTGGCTGACTGAATGTGACCTGAATTCTAGTTCCAATTCTGCTACTGACTCACTTTGTGACCTTGGATAATTTTCTTCCTCTCTCTGGGCCTCAATTTCCCCATCCATAGAATGGAGGGGATGAATTATATGGACTCTAAGATTGCCTCTTAAACATTCTAGGTTCTACGGTCCCTCCCAGCTCTGAAATTTCATACTCTATGTTCTAAGCTGCCTTGTAGCTGGGATGGTTTATGGTTTCTATTAACTGATAAGAAAAATGTTTCCTGATAAGGAATGGTGTGGTCCCTCGTAGAGATATCAGCATTTTATTAGAGGACCAAAAAAAACCCAAAATACCTCAAAGATCCAATTCAAAGCATTGAACTCAAATTCAATGAATGGAACTTTAGTGACAAAATGACAGAGTTGACACTGAGGAGAGGAAGGGTGTTAAGGCCTTGTCTGATCAGCCAACTCATCCAAGGCCTCCCAGCAAGCCTCTGGCACCAGCTAGGAAGGAAACCCAAAGCTCTTCATTTTTGGACCAGCATTTTGGCCAATGACCTAGGCATATACTCCTATAGTCAAGGCTTGGGAAAAGAGGCAGAGGGAAGGAACCACAGGGAGAAGGGAGGAGTTTGACTCCATGTGTGTCTGACGTGTTTGTGAACTGCCAGTACAATGAAAACTGATTTTTATAGTAAAATGAGCCTTTTTGTGTTTGAATGAAAAGCACACATATTCAAAATCTGATTGTAAGGGGGAAAAAATCAGGCTTTATTGTAGAAACAATTGTGCCAAACTTAAATCCCCAGAATTAAAATGGTAGGAGTGTTAAGTATGGATATGAATGCATTAAACAGATGGGTATTAATACATTTGATTCTTTCCCTTCCATTTTGGGAAAGAAGCTGTTTCTGTCTCTCCAACGGCTCTGCCTTCTACTATTGTGAGAGGATTTGAAGGAGAGCAGAAGTGGTAGGTAGGAGGGCTGGACTCCATAATTTCCAGCTTCTCTTCTATCTCTGACATTCTGTGTTCTATATTCTGAAGTGCCTTCCTACTCTAATGTTCCATGTTCTAAGACCTTTCCAGCTCTGACATTCTGTGCCGTACATTCTGAAAAGCTATTGTTCTATTATTATCATTTTTATCCTAATATTCAACATTTCTTCATTGGTGCTCCAAAGCTGGCTAAAAGTCTACTTGCTGATGGATCCAGAGTCCATTTTGAAAAAACAAACCAAAACCATGCAGCACTCCAAAGCTTGGGTCCCAGCACAACCAGCCCACAGTCCACTCTTTCTTGACCTGAGCAGCTCTTAAAAGGGACTTTGATTCCCTCCCTGCAAGTAACCAAAGGTTCTAGAATGATGTCCCAGATCTTTGGAGACCATGCCGACCCAAGATTCCTCCCTCACCTTCTGCCCAACCAGCCAGGAACATTCTGAAGCCCTGACCACCTAGGGGAACACGAAACCACCAACCCCAGAGAGCAAAGCAGCCTGAAACAAGCCTCATTCCTCACTTGTATTGGAGGACGTTGGGGGATTTGTAGGTGATAAAACACTCTGCCTTGAAAGCTAACTGTGGATTTTGGAGAACTTTTCCCGTCTTACGGGGATATTATTAGATCCATTCTTTATCCCGGGCAATTTGGAATCAGATGGCTTCCAATGACATTTCTTGCAGGCTGCCAAGAACTGGTCTTTGGTAGAGTTCAGCCCTCCCATCTATCCAGAGCGAGAGCCGTGCGGGAGAACGGCTCTATATCAAATTCCACCGCAGGGGAGCCCAGAATATTGGATCAGCATTTTCACCGGCCTGCAATTCATTATTGACACTGAGTGGGGATCATTAATTTAGCCAAATGGGTTCTGGTAATTAAAGGCCGAGACTTCCGTGGTCCTTATTTGTGGGGAAAAAGGGGCTGCTGTCAGAGTTCCTATGGATAATGAACATAAATTGTACAAAAGGAGCCAGGCATTAGGAGGGCCCTGCTCTGACCGGGAGTTGGCACGCAGCTGGGGAAGGGAGTGTGGCTGGGGCCCCACCTGACGGGGCTTGTTGTTGTTGAGTTGTTCCAGTCGAGTCTGACTGGTTTTCTGGGCAAAGATACTGGAGCGGAGTGGTGCCATTTCCTTCTCCCGATCATCTTACAGATAAGGAAACTGAGGCAAAGAAGGTTAAATGACTTGCCCAAGGTCACACAGCTAGTCAGTGTCTGAGGCCGGATTTGAACTCAAGGTGAGTGAGTCTTCCTGATGCCAGATGCCACCTTGCTGCCAAACCTGGCACACAGTAGTTCCTGTGCAAATGCTTAGTCCCTTCCCTAAGTATGACCTTCAGAAAATCCCTCCATCTCCATGGCCCTCAGCTTCCTCATGTGTAAAATGAGGGGATTTGGATAGCTGGCCTTGGCAGTCCCTTCCAGCTTTAGACCTATGGACCTATGACCCACAGAATGCAAACTCCTTGAGACTAGGGACAGCGTCTCTTTTACATCTGTATTTGTGGGGTAATGGATAGAAAGCTGGTTTCAGAGTCAGGAAGATCTCGGTTTGAGTGCTGCCTCTAACATATCCTGTCCTTGTGACCCTCAGATAGTGATCAGTCCTTTGCAGTGCCTCAGGCAACTGTCAAGGCCAGATAAGGGGCATCTGTGGAGGTCACCTCACTGGGAGTCCCCACTGTGGATGAAAAGATTGATCTAAGTTTACACTATCCACAGCCCCCAGCCCATCATAAATGCTTGTTGATTGGTCTTTGAGGTCATCTCATCCAGCCTTTCCATTTCACAGGAAAGTAAAGATTAGAGAGGGAAGGGCCTTGTGTGCCATCATGTAGGCAGCAGAGAGGTGAGAGTCAAACACAGATCTTGGGATGCCAAAGCCAGCGCCATCTCCTGAGCCACACAGTCTCCAAGGCTAACGAACTTTCCAAGGTTTGCAGAAGCATTTCCCTCACAACTGGTTGCCAGATAGTGTGTTTACCTTTGTCCATGTTCTTAGAGAAATTATGCTGCAGAAAGTGGCTAAAGACTGGCAGGTCAGAGAAGAGGGAATGTCACTTAATTTCTTGGGTGCCGCCTGGGTGACTGAGCCTCAGTCTTTTTTATGGAATTTAGAGCTGAAAGAGACCTTAGAGGTAACTCATCTGGCCCAATCCTCATTTTACAGATGGGGAGACTGAGGCCAAGAGGGCTATAATGACTTGCCCAGGGTCAAAGTATCTGAGCCAAGACTCCTGACTTGCCAAACAGGTTTTGAGACCAGTATTTCACCTGGGCCTCATATCTTGAGTCTGGCTTTGTTACCCCAATTTCTACCCAGGACACCCTCAACCAAGGGGCAATGCCACCTATTTGGGATAATAGGCAGACTCAGAATATCTTCGAGAAGTCATGATATTCTTTAATAGAAGATGAGAAGTATCTATTCTCCACAGTTCCCCAGAGCCCACCTCCTATTCCCATTGGGCTGGTCTCACTATCCCATTAATGCACCCATGCTCAATCCCACCTCCATACCTTAATCCATGCTGTATCTCCCTCCTAGAATGCTGTCTCCTATCATTTATTCCTTCTCCCTTGTTCCTCTCCAAATCCCACCCATCCTTCACACTCTAATTTAAGTCCCATCTCTCCCAGAAAGCCTTCCTTGTCCCTTACAATTCTTATGCATCCCCTTACCTTTGAGTTTTTATGTCATTGCGTGGCACACAATTTAGCAACTGTCTTGTTATGTTACAGATGTGGTGGTCTTATCTCCTCAGCCTGATGGCAATCTTCCTTGACAGTCCATGGGGCCATCACTGAGGCCCTCATGGTACCCACCACATGCTTGGACAGATGTTTCATAAACATTAGCGAGTCAACTGAATTCTGACCTATTTAGCCCAGAGCCCAGATTTTCCTTCACTCCAAGACAGGTTCTATGTTGTGGCATAATTATTTCTAGACCTGTCAGTTAGCTAGTGAGCCACACTGCCTCCAACTCTCTAATAATGGTCTTCTGATCATTTGTTAAATCAAAGAATGTCAGAGCTCAAAGGGTCCTTACAACATAGGCTACCTTAGGATGTTGGAGCTAAAATGGATTTTAAAGTCCAGGATGGCAGCTCACTCCTGTTTTGACACAGCCCCCACCATATGAGCTGGATCTCCCTGCACTGAATGAGCAGAGAAGGCATGTTTGTGATGGTCGTGACAGCTCTCAAGAATTGTCATCACTTCTATGATGTTGCTGAGGCCCTGCTGCAAACCACCCTGGGATGAGTAGGGTGAGGCCACTCTTCTGAGATCTGAGAATGCCAGCTCTTGTCTTCCCAGAAGTCCCCCCAAGGGCAGGGATCTTGCCTGCCTCCTTCTGGAGCAGGAGCCCCCCAAGGGCAGGGATCCTGCCTGCCTCCTGGACCATAACCACCCCCAGGGACAGAGATCCTGTTGCTTAGCCTAGTGCTATGGATGTTCACCTGCTCTTACTGCTGTGAGAAGATCAGCAAGGATCCTTTTGGTTTGAAGGCTAAATAAATTTAAGTTTAATAAGTAAACAAAAATAAAAAAAATTAAATGGACTTTAAACACAGACTATCGGAGCTGGAAGAAATCTTAGAGCACAGAATATCAGATCTGGGAGGGACCTTAGAACACAGAATGTCAGAACTGTAAGGGGCCTTAGAACACAGACTATCAGAGCTAGAAAGAACCTTAGAACACAGAAAAGCAGAACTGGAAAGGATCTTAGTACACAGAATATCAGAGCTGAGAGGAACCTTAGAATCTCAGAGCTGGAAGGGACCTTAGAACACATACTATAAGAGCTGGAAGGAACCTTAGAACACAGAAAGTCAGAACTGGAAGGGACCTTAGAACATAGAATGTCAGAACTAGAAGGAATCTTAAAACACAGACTGTCAGAGCTAGAAGGAACCTAAGAATATAGAGTACCTGTTAGATCTAGAAGACACCTTAGAATATGAAATATAGAATGTCAGTGCTAAAAGGAAGTTATCTCACTGACCTTCAGTCTCTCCACAGGACGTCAGAGCTGCTAGGAACCTTAGGAATTGCCTATTCCAGCCCTGTCATTTTAGCTATGAGGAAACTGAGTCCTGAGGAGGCATTGGCAGTGAGCATATGAACCAGGATTTGAATCTCCAGCCACTGGTTCCAATTCCACAGTTACTTCCCCCACACCATAGATGCCGGCCCTGAAAATGGGGATAGTGACATACCTGCTACCTGCCCCAGACATTGGCAGTGAGCATATGAACCAGGATTTGAATCTCCAGCCACTGGTTCCAATTCCACAGTTACTTCCCCCATACCATAGATGCCGGCCCTGAAAATGGGGATAGTGACATACCTGCTACCTGCCCCACAGGCTCACAGGCTTGGCACAGTGTCAGCCCTGCAGAAATAGGGGTCCCATTCCCAGCAGCAGCAACAGAAAGCTCCCGGTGGTCTGGCCCAGCCCCTCAACCACACTGTTCTCTGACAGATCGCTGGTCCAGCCTCTCTGGGCCTCCCTACCCCGGTCACTCCAGTGCTTGCCTTCCCCTCCTTTGGCTCCGGGCCCCTAATGCCAGCCTCTCCTATTGTCAGGCCTGAAGAGTCATATTAGATGAAGACTTTCCTCGGATGTCAACCCGGTGAAAGGCTTCCCTCCCCATCAGCCCATCGGCCCAACCCCAATGAGCCTGAGTTCTTCTGCACCGATGGCATCTAATGGGTATTTGCTAATAAGATCTGAGTTTGTGAGTTCTGCATCCTATTAACACCAGCGCACATCAGGCCTGTCTGCTGAAGAGAAAATTGCAAACACAATAGAAAAGCTGCTTATGAATATTAATAGACCTGGAAACAATGCCGAGCAAAATTGTTGATGTGATTGGAAAAGGGGAGGGAGAGGGAGCGTGGGGGTGACAGGAGCAGAAGCCCCCCTCCCCCACACTCCAGTGCCCCCTGATAAATCCCAGGGTTGGTTCCATCAACTGATTGTCTTGCTAAGCCCGTTTCAGCTTTCAAAGTCAGTGTTCAGAGGCCTGGTTGAGAGTAATTAAGGTATGTGATCCATGAGATGCTCCAACTGCTGCATCTCCCTTCCACCCCAGACCCCCAAAGTGGAATCCAGATGCCCCCTTCTCAAACGTGGGGCTCAGAAAGGTGCCCGGGACTTCTTCCAGGGGAGACATTGTCCTTGAAGCAGGGATTAACTCAGAGGATTATGTCAAGTTGGAAACATGCTTAGAGACCATCGAGCCCAAAGCCCCTCACTTTACAGATGAGGAAACTGAGGCCCAGGACATCTGAGTGACCTGCCCCTGGTCACACAGTGGCATCTGAGGCAGGATTCAAATCCATGTCTTTCTGACTCTAATCCCAAGGCCCTTTCCCCTCAGTCACCCTGGCCCCCTCTGCCTTTGTATCCCCCACAACTGGGCATAGTACCTGGTGCATGGTCGTTACTCAACAAACACGGGTTGATTTGAACAGAATGGAGCCCACGGATTCATTGACAGGCATAATTAACGTATTTTGCCTATTCATTCCACAAACATCGTGCTCATGTCGTTCTCCAACAGAGGGTAAGCTCCTGGAGGACAAGAACAATGCCATTTTTGCCTGCATCTACCTAGGGCTTAGCTCCGAGTCTTAGATAATTATCTTTCTGCCCAGACTCATGATACACCCCTGAGACAGATTCCTGGTGTGTATAAACTCCCTTCAGCAGTGCAGACTAGCAGCGCAGCTGAAACTCCTGGTCTTAGAGAGTGGCCGGTGGACACTGAGAGTTAAATGACTTACCCAGGGTCACACAACCAATGTATGTCAGAGGAAGCCCTTAACCCTAGGCCTTCCTGCTCCACCTACTACCCCACACAGCCTCTTCTCTTGCCCTAGAAGCAGCGAGGTGGCCCAACAGATAGAGCGCCGGGCCTGGAGTCAAGTCGACCTGAGTTCGAATCTGACCTCAGACACTCACTAACTATTTGACCCTGGGCCAGTCATTAATCTCTGTAGGTCTGTTTCCTCATCTGTAAAATGAGGATTGCAATAGCACCCCCCCTCCCAGTGTTGTTGTGAGGACCAAGCAAGATAATAATCATCAAATGCTTGGTAACAGTAGGCACTTAATAAATGCTTAGTTCCTTCCTTTGGCAGGAATCGAATCATATTTACTAAGTATTTGTTGAATTGGGTTGTATATGCATAGGCAGTATGGTATAACAGAAGGGGCGCTGGTCCTGAAGTCAAACCACAGGGTCCCCCAGGCTGATCTCCTGCCTCAGTTTCCCCATCTATCAAAAGAGGACAGTACTGCTTGTGATGCTTGCTTCATAGAGCTTCTGAATGGGTGGTGCCTTGCAAACCTTCGGGTTCTAGAGAGAGCTGTGACGGGGATCTGTTGAGTTTAAAGGAACTTTGAGTCTCAGAGAATGAGTCTGGAAACCCAGGTTTGAGATCCAGCCTTGCCCATGACCTTGGAGCGGTCAGTTCCCATGTCCACGCTCCAGTTTCATCATCTGTGAAATGAGAAGGGTACCCTGGATCTTCTCCAGGCTCCCAGCCCTAACGGTCCAGAAATTCTAGTATCAAGGGCACAGCCTTTGAAGAAAATGAAGTCTGAGAAGGGCAGCCCGGGCAGGGAGAGCTGGTTCTCTCTGCAGGACAGGGGCCACAGACTGCCCAGAGGCACCCAGTCAAACTGGCTTTCTCTCTGCTCCTCACCACGATCCTCCATCTCCCAGCCCCTGGAATACGCTCCTTTCTCACCTTCATCCAGAGTCCCTTTTCTTTCTCAAGATGCAGCTCAGGGATCATGCCACCCTCCCTCTCAAAAGACCTTCCATTTAACTATTATATGTTAATCTACATATTTGTTAACTTTATATTTCTACGGTATATATTTACCTTTAGCTTTCTCCATCATTGGAATGTAAGCTCTTTGTGAAGTAGGGATTTTTTTTTCCTTTGTTGTACTTGTAATCTCCAGCCTGGCACACTGCCTGGCACGTAGTAAGAGCTTAATAAATACGTGTTGGTTAGCTGATTGATTGAGCTAGCTCCATTTAGAGAGAAGTGGGCTGGGGGCATGAGGGAGGAGTCCAAGGAGGGGTATATGGTGACAGAAGACAGACACTACATTTAGAGTCAGAGCACACAGGTTTGAATCTGAATGAATTTAGGCAAGTCTCTTCCTCCTTCTGCACCTCGGTCTCCTCATCTATAAAATGGCTCACTGACCTTTCCGGTGCTTAAATCCCATGGTCCTGTGCTTTTCTCCCTTCCCTGTCCCCAGCCTGACTCTCCAGGGAAAAGGCTGGAGTCTAATAAATAGAAGCAGCTGCATAATGCAGAGGAGAGAGCATTGAATTCTGGCATATACAGCCTGTGTGACCTTGGACTAGTCACTGCCTTTGATAATAAAGAAAGTGATCAGACCAGATTGAGGTTACTAACCTTTTCTGTGCTGCGGGCCACTTTGACCATCTGGTAAATACTGTAAGACCTTTTCTCAGAATTATTTGTCTTTAATAATCAATGGACATACTAAATTTCTGTTAGTAAAAATAAAAATGCACATTTTTTCCACCCAAATTCAAAGACCCTCCAAAATCTACCTGTGGACCCCAGGTTGAGAACCAGGATGATCTCTAAAAGTTCCTTCCAGCTTAGATTCCACAATCCCACAAGTCTCCACCCCATCCTAGAGTTCCAATCAGAAATTATCTAAGTATGTTTCCAAGGAGGTCCCCAGTGGCATGGGAGCTGGACCCCAGACACACCTGGATCCTCCCTCTATGACTCTTGAGGACCCTCTCCTCTCCTCTTCCTGGCCAAAGGAAAGGGGTCAGGCCCTCAGCCCAGCCCCCAGCTCCAGAAGGACGGGCTCTGGGCCCAGGCCTCCAAGGGCCCTTCAGCTCGTTTGCATTGTATTTGTGGGATAATTACTAATGGCACAGATCATTTTTATTAGCTGAGCTGTCTACATTAAAATGATAGATTTTTTTTATTAAAAACATCCAAGGGAAATGCCGTCACAGCGGGAGGAGGATAATTTTCCGTTTAGTTTAAGAGCAGATGGTTACCAAAATGTTCGATGTAAATAAATCAAGGAGAAGCCTAATCGTTGGGTAAACAGTATCGGAAATTTCCCTTGCCGGTTCCAGCCTCCTGCTTTCTTGGGGTTTCCAAACTCTTCCTCTGGAGCCAGTCACTGGAATTCTCCTGGCTTGATGGAGGGAACTCTGTTATGTGGGAAGAATTTGCATTTATCTACAAGATGCGTGGGAAAATCTATATTACTAAAGAGAGTCACCCTCCTGAGTCAGCTCTCTTGTTGGCTAAGAGGGATAGCTGAAGACCTGTCAAAGATGGACCACACGGGTGGTCGTGTAGGTGTCTTGTGGGGTCACGAGCCCCCTCAGGGCTGTGGGAGGGAGGAGACTAAGTAATACTCTCCTGTTTCTAATCTCTGGTCTGACACTAGTTTGTATCTGCTTGACTTCCAAGGAGCCATGGAAGTTGGTGAGGTGGCATGGTAGGTACAGCCCTGGACTTGGAGTCAGTAGCACCTGAGTATGAATATTACTTCTGACACTAGCTGTGTGACTGGGCCTCAGCTGACTCATCTGTAAAATGGAGGAGTAGGACTTAGGGAAGAAGGATCTCATGGGTCCCTCTTCTGGTTCTAGACCTCTAATGCTATGAAACCATGACAAAGCAGATTTGGGTTTGATTATCTATTGATGAGGAATGGAATGGATGGGCTCTTCCTCCCCATACGTTTTCATGCCAAGGCTGGATGACCACTTGTTGGAGATGTTAGAAAGGAGATTCTTGGTCAGCTACAGGCTGGACACAATGACTCTCTGAGTGCCTCCCAGCTCTAAGATTCTCTGGATCCTGTTTTCCTCCAACTTCCTCTGCTTTCTCCGATTTCAGCCCCCCCCCCCCCACCCACCCAACTTCCCAAGCCACTCAGTGACAAGACTCTCCAGGATAGGACAAGTTTGTCCTGATTCTCAGACATTGAGCTTCCCTTCCAGAGACAGCTTACCCAGAGCCCAACAGAACTTAAATGAAGACACTGGCACTGGATGTCCCTTACTTTGTTTGATCCGATCTGAGCCTGTGTTCCCTTGGTGTAGAATGTTCCCAGTGCAAATCCTTACCCACCTTCAAGGCCCAGCTCATTGCCACCTCTTCCATGAAGCCTTTCGAGATCTCCCAACTAGATATGCCCCTTGGTCTCCACTCCTACACCATGACTTCACACTGGCCTTTCAGGGGCTCCCACTGCTGTCTGTAAGTATCCCAGTGGTAATTTCTGGTTCCAGAATTGTGAAGCAAATGAAGCTCGTGTTTCTCCTATCCCAGTAGGCCCCCTCTTCCCACTACCCCAGATATTCAGTGCTTTCTTTCTTTTCTTCTTCCTGCTGGGCACAGAGCTTGGAATCAGAGGACTTCAGTCTTCTTAGGTTCTACCATTTACTAACTGTAGGAGGTAAGTCATTTCCTTCTCTGGACCACCATTTCCTCATCTATAAAATAAAGGATCATAGAATTTAGAGCTGAAAGAGATCTTTACAGGTAAACTAGAACAATTTACAAGGGAGGAAACTGAATCCTAGAGAAGAGAAATGATGTTCCCAAGATCATTCAGGCTGTAAGTGGCCTGGCCAGGATTCTCTCTACTACCTATCACCCAGACAGAAGACTGGGACTGAGTGTTGGGTTTAAAATGGACTCTGGGGGTAGAAAGCTGCAAGGCCCAACTCCCAACCTTGCCTCACCTGCCTGGTACACAACACTTCCTGAGCCACTGATGTTGGCAGGGCAGCATGGGCACCACTACCACACCCCTCTGGAGGCCAGCACACAGCACAGCAGCTGTCCTTGGTGCTCTGTGCCCTAGGCTTCCCCACCTCACTGCCTCCCTGCCCATCAGGGCCAGGAGCTTGGAGCTGGCCATCTTGTAAGTGCTGAAAAAATGCTTGTTCACTGACTGACAATGTAGACTTGGGAGGTCAGCTTTGTCTTGCTCCAGCAAGTGAGATAGTCATGGCCAACCTTGCAAGGAGGTGCCTTCCTTGGTCACTAGGTCTAGGTCTAGGTCATCTAGGTCACTCTTCCTGAGATTCAGAAGACATGGAAAGTCAGGTCTAGAGATAGAGGGGGAATTAGAGGTCATCTAGTCTGATTTCCCCCTCATACAGAGGAGGAGACAAAAGCCTAAGTCATTCGACCATAGTCACTTAGCTACTAAGTGTCATAAATAGGATTTGAATCCATGTCCCTCAACTCCAATTCTGGCACACAATCCACTTTGTTGCTAGAGGTCATCTAATCTTTTCCACATCACAGTTTTATGGTTCTGTCTTGTCCTCTGACATTCTCTGATTCTCTGGCTAACCACACCTTCTTCCTCCTCTTTCTCCTCTGTTCCCAAGAAATGGGAGACTGGCAGGGCAAGGAATCACCAACCTTGATTCATCCCAGGAGTCAATCGGAAAGCATCACAACAGTGGAGTTGGGAGGATGGGTATCCTCAGTAAAGAGCAGTCTTTTTCTTCCCTGGATTCCAGACATCACCAAAGTTTTCCATAACAAGTTTTTCTACTCTTCCTGTCCTGGGGTTCAAGCCAAAGGGAAGTCGTTATATTTTTCTTCCTTCCTTCCTTTCTTCCTCCCTTCCTTCTTTCTCTCCTTCTTTCTCTCCTTTCTTTCTTTGTCTCTTTCTTTCTTTCTGTTTGGAGGAGGGATGCCATGGCAACAATTCATGCGGGTGGAGTGGGATGGGGGACAGACAGAATCCTCACGGCTTAGCCTCTGGTCTATGCTGGTGCCTGCTCCCTGCTGCTCTGATCAACCAAGGCCAGGATGCCTAATGACAGAAAGCTTTAATAACCTCCAGTAATGGGCACAATTAGAGCTGTTAATGTCGCTATTAAAAATTGAGCGAATGAGAAAACAGACCCGTTATTGTTCTCGGAGGATCTAGAGCCGGGAGGGGCCTTTGAGACTGTCTAGTCCAGCCAATTCATTTTACAGATGGGGAAACCAAGGTGCTTAGAGGAAAGGTGACTTAGCCAAGGTCACATCTGGGTAATTAATGGCAGAGCGAAGATACCAACCCAGGTCCTTCAACTCCATATCTGGGCTACTAACATCCTCAGCTCTGTTGGGCACATACACGATATGCACCATTCTCCCTGTCTGGCCATGGGAGGCCTTCCCAAATCAATGAGGTCATAGTATTTAGAGCTAGAAGGTCATCTGATCCAAATCTCTCATTTTGCAGCTGAGGAGACTGAGACCCAGAGAGGAGAAGGGATTCTCCCAAGATTTAGACAGACAGGCTTGCCCCTGTCTAACTGTCGCCAGCAGCCATCCCTGGTGACTCACAGGCTGGCCCTACACCATCAACATATGTTTGTACTTGTCACAATTACCCTCAGGTTGCTACTTCAGGGAAGCTGAGAAAAGAAGACAAGAGAACCAGATAGGGCTCCCCCTTCCAAGATAGCTGAGCAGATCCCCACTGTGGCCGGCCACAGGGCTGTGCTGCTTGGGAAAGGAACAGGTTAAAAATGATGCTTGATATCCATTGTACCCCTGAAAGTCACACAACTACCAGTGTAATAGGTTCCACAGATATTACCCCTATTTTACAGATTAGGAAACTGAGATTCAGGGAGCTAATGACATGCCTGTGGTCACACAACTAGTAAGATTTAAACCCAAGTCTCTTCTGATTCCAAGTTTGGTATTTTTTTTTTGAGCACTCTCTACTTATCTCATTCCAGACAGAGTTTGTTATGATCCATTCCTCTGGCTTTCACTTTCTTCCTCTCTTTTTTTTATAAACTACTTTCCATCCTGGCTCTGCTACATTAGGTGAATCACATCATTTCTCTGAGCCTCAGTTTCCTTCAAGACACACCCAGGAGGACCTAGGTTGAGTTATGACTTGGATACCAACTTGCTGTGTGACCCTGGGTAAGTCACCGCACTCAGCGAGGGGAGGATACAAAGAAAGGCAATAGCCAGTCCCTACTCTCAAGGAGCTCAGTGTCTAATGGGGGAGAAGACATGTAAACAATGGGCACAAAGTGCAGATGAGATCAATTGGAGATAATTAACAGGGGAGAGGCACTAGTGGGTAAAAGGGAGGATTTTAGCTGGGATCGGAAGGAAGCCAGGAAGGTGAGTGGATGGATATGAGGAGAGAGGTAAAAGCATAAGAGACAGCCAGTGCAAATGCCCAGTCTGGGAGATGGAGTATTACGTGTAAGGAGCCCCAAGAAGGCCAGTGTCATTCGGGGGTGGGGATAAGGTACAGGAAGGCTGGGAGGGTAGGAGGGGATGAGGTTATGAAGCACTTTGAATGCCAAATAGAGGGTTTTGTATTTGATCTTGGAGATGATATGGAGCCACTGGAGTTTAGTAAAGAGGGTAGAGAGGAGGTGATATGGTCAGATCTGTTGTAATTTGGCAGCTCAGTGAGGGACAGACTGGAGAAGAGATGGATATGTCAGGGAAATCAACCAGCAGGTTATTGCCATGGCCCCGTCACAAGGTAACGAGGGCTGTACCAAGATGGCGACAGTGCCAAAGAGAAGAGAGAATATATGAGAAATATTTCAAATTTAGAGTGAGTGGGACTTGGCAACAAATCGGATATGATAGGGTGAGAGAAAGTGAGAAGTCAAAGATGGCACCTCAGCGGTGCACCCAGGTGACTGGGATGATGCTGGTATCCTTGACAGTAATAGGGAAATTAGGAAAATGGAGGAGAGGGGAGGTTAGTAGGAAAGATAATGAGTTCTGTTTTTAACACGCGGAATGTAAAATGTCTATAGGACATCCAGTTCAAGATGTTTAATAGGCAGTCAGAAAGATGAGAATGGAGAATAGGAAGGAGTCAGGGCTCAATAAGTAGATCTGGGAATCATCAACAAAGATGATAATTGAATCCATGGTAGCTGATGAGCTCATCAAAAAAATAGTATGGAAGGAGAGGAGAATAAAGTCCAGGACAGAGCTTTGGGGAACAAACACAATTTGGGGACATGACATGGTGGAAAAGCCATCAAAGGAGAACCAGAAGAAAGCAGTGTCATGAAAACCTGGAGAGAAGAGAGTATAGAGGACATGATCCAGTGTCAATGACTGTAAAGAATTCAGGAAGGATGAGAGTTAAGAAAAGGCCATTGGATTTGGCACTTAAGAGCTCACTGGTAACTTTGGAGAGAACAGATAAGGTCAGGATCCAGACTGGAGAGTTAAGAAGACAGTGAGAAGGAAAAGAGCAGAAGCCTCTATTGTAGACAGCCATCCCAAAGAGGTTCTCACAAAGGGGAGGACAGATATGTGACCATAGCTAGCAGGTATGGACAGGTCAAGTGAGAGGAGACCTGGTTGTGTTTGTAGGCAGTAAGAGAGCACCAAATAAGATGGAAGAGATTGAAGATTAGTGAGAAAATGGTGATGTGAGAGGACGCAATCTCTTGGGGAAAATGGGATGGGATGGGGCCATTTGTACATCTAGAAGCCTTAGCAAGGAAAAGGGCCACCTCTTCATGGGAGACGTAAAGAAGGAAATGGTGGCAGAAGACATCTAAGTGGTGTAAAATAGGGAGGAGGGAAGAAGAGAGAGTTCTTGGCAAATGGCCTCAATTTTTCCAGTGAAATATGAGGCAAGGTTCTCAGCTGAGAGGGGAGGGGAGGGGAAGGATGAAAAGGTCTGAAAATGATGCTGTGGTAAGTGGGATAGTGAGTTAATTACTATCAGCCCTGACACAGCGAGGGCCCATTTGAGATTACATAATGTAAATTTGTAGTAGACCCAGTCAGCATGTTTTCATGATTTCTCCCATTTTGTTCAGCAGCGTGTTGGTAGAAATGAAAGTAGAAGATGGTGGGAGTAATGGCTGATGCTTGTCAGAATAACACCTTCAGTAATTTGAGGGGGTGAAGGACCAAAGGGAAGAGGCAGTATAGAGTTGAACTGATTCCCCAAGGGGTCAAGATGGGGAGAGTGTAGCCAACGTAGGGTTAATAATAGCCTGGGAAAGAATTCGATGGTATTCCAACTAACTACAAAAAGTTCTTGGTCAATTGAAACATCCTTGAGAGACATTGGATGGATTGAAGTGACATTGTACAGGAAGTGTGTTCATATTGGTTGAGTAAATATAGTCACATCCTGTGGGTCATCAGTAAAATAGAAAGCCAGCTTAGAACCCAGACATTTGAGTTCTGGTAGTTGAGAAGAGAGAGAGCCAGTTCCCTGAAAAAGAATTGCTTGAGTGGGAGAGGGGAGAACTCCAGCCTTGGCTTTAGTCTTGGTCTTCTCCCTGAGGCTTCGTGGCTCCAAGTCCAGCCTACCCACAATGCCACGGAGCTGTCATTCAGACCCACCAGCTTCAAACTCATAGATAACTCAAGTCCAGAGACAGAAAGGATATTCCATCTTTCTCTGGGACCTAACTCTTATTAACTAAGGACTTTCCCCCAGCTGTACTGGTCTCCATGCACACTCCTCAGTGCTCCTAATCCATAACCCTAACACACTACAACTAGGGATAGCGGCTAGACCTTGATTTCATTAATATGGGGAGCTCCCAGAGGAGGAAATTCCCTCTAACAATGCAGGTCATCTGCTTCTCTGCAACTTAATCTTAGAGATTTACCTAAGACACTGAGAAGTAAGTGACTTTGCCCAAGATCACACACACAGCCAGAATGGGTCATTAATAAGACTCGAACCCAGGTTGTTGGGTCTCTGAGGCTTTACTTCACTACACCACACTGCCTCTTGCAGTCCCTGTGGATAATAATTCATTGACCTAGGCTCTTAATAGGTATTTTTTTAAATCCCTATGGACCAGGTCGATAACAAAATTAACAACCAGTTTGTTGAGGGTTTTAGCTCCCAATCATTTAAGCTGGGTTATTAACTGTGGGCAGAAGCCACATAATTGCTGGCATAAATAGAGGTGTGGCAGCCATGGAGATGTGGGCCTGGCTGAGTGAGATGGTAGGCTCACAATTCCCTGACAGCAGCCCGGGTCCCCAGGAAGAGCAGGAACTGGCTCTTGGGGTAGGTAGTACGAAACACACGTGGAGCAAAGAGACTGTTACAGAGGCTTAGGGGAGACAAAAGATAGGTGAGCTCCTCACCTTCCATATGATGACCATCTGGTCAATTTCCATTTTAACTAATTATTTTCGATAATTGGGTGCTAATTTCCCCTCTTTCTATATTACTAAAGGGCAACTATTTTCAGTATTCTTTAACTTTTGGTTAAAGTCCCAGTCACCCAACCCTAATTTAAGCTCTGCCCTTAAGGCCATAGGCTCATGGGCCCTAGATTTGGAGTCTGAAAGGACCTTAGAGGTCATCTAGTCCAAGCCCTTCATTTTACAGGTGAGGAGATTGAGGTTTCATTTTACTGTTGAGGAAACTGAGGCCCAGAAGCATTAAATGACCAAGTTCATGCACGTGGAATGATAGACCCATAGATTTGGAGCCAGAAGGGACTTGGAAGTCATCTCCTTGAAAACCCACCCCCCATTTTCTAAATAAAGAGACCGATGGCCAGAGGATTCAAAGTGACTTGCCTATGACCATCCTCCATCTCTAAATCTAGCCTTCCTTCCACTGTTATCATAACAGGTTAAAATGCCAGCTCTGCTATCTACAGTCTTATGACCCTGGGCAAGTTATTTCAAACTCCCTTCAATTCCTGTCCTCATGTGGAAAATAGAGGGGTTCCTAAAAGTGATCTCTAAGTCCCTTTCAGCTATAAATCCCACAATTCTCTGGACCTGCTTAGGGGAACATGTAGACTTTCCTTACCTGGCTCTTAAGATTGGCTCCCTTGAAAGGAAAGCTAACAGCTCATGAATAAGCTAGGTGGAAAGACCAAGGGATTTCCCCGTAGGTCAGGAAAAAGGATCTGGCTTGTCTGCTACAGTCCTAGAGGATAAAAGTCAAATGGGGAGAAAGTCATCATAGCCACGAGACTTTTAGCAGTTTAAGAGCTCATAGACAGATGGCCCCCGCTAATGCATGATTCCAGCCACAAACCCTGTGGGCAGCCCAAGACTTTTCTCCTGGAGCCAGTACTCCTCACACCCCTTGCATCCCTACCCAACCAGAGAAACATGAGCTCAAAAAGGGCATATGGATACAATGAGAGCTGCCGATGCCTTCCTCTGCTGTCTTCTCCAGGACCCTACTCCAGCACTTTGCCCTTCTCTCAGGAATCTTCCATCCTTACTGTTGCACTGCTTCCCTCCCACCTCTCTACCAGCATGTTCAAGGCTTCTGTATCCAAAAACAAAACCTTCCTTTGACCTTTCTGTCCTAGCCAACTAGTCATGTGAATGAATTTCTTTAAAAAGTTTTCTCCACTTTTTCATTGGACACTCTTTCTTCAACCCCTTTGAATGGGGCTTCTGTGCCCACTCTTTTAAGGAAAAAGAAAGATAGGCTGGAGCCAGGTTGTGAAGAAAGAAAGAAAGAAAGAAAGAAAGAAAGAAAGAAAGAAAGAAAGAAAGAAAGAAAGAAAGAAAGAAAGGAAGGAAGGAAGAAAGAAAGAAAAGAAGGAAGGAAGGAGGGAAGGAAGGAAGGAAGGAAGGAAGGAAGGAAGGAAGGAAGGAAGGAAGGAAAGAAGGAAGGAAAGAAAGAACTAAGAAAGAGCCCATTCAGCCTCCCCTCCTTCAAACTCATCAGCCCCAGAACCTGCCACCTTCCCCATGGAGGAGGCAAGCATGGACTTTGTGACAGGGGTCAACAGTGTAACTGAAGAGACAACTTTGTATGTATTCTAGGGGCCATTACCACTCTGACAGAGCCACCTGTCACTTCCCATTGGGAGACCTGTCCATCCACAGATATGCCAGGACCCTGCACTATCTGTGGATGCCCAGACTCAGGATGGGTTGGGAGGCAGCAGCTGAAGCTGCTTTACCCTTGGTCCTTTCAGACCCATCTTGAGATTCAGGAGCAAGATCTAAAAGCAAATTTTTCACATGTGGTCTTTTAAAAAGTTGCTTTTACAAGGTGACTTCTTCTGTAAAAACAATAGAATGTAAGAGCTAGAAGGAAACTTAGACCATGCTGGAGCTAAAAAGGATCTTAGAACATGAAGACCAAAGATAGGAGAAGCCTTAGAACGTCGAATAGCAGAGGTAAGATGGACCTGAGAACATGGAATGTCAGAGCTGAGATGTCAGAGCTGGGAGGAACCTTAGAATATAGAAAGTCAGAGCTGAGATGGCCCTTAGAACAGGGAATGTCAGAGCTAGAAGAGGCATTAGAACTTAGAATGTCAGGACTGAGAGAGACCTTAGAACATAGAATGTCAGGGCTGGGAAGAACCTTAGAACACAGAATATCAGAGCTGGGAAAGACCTTAGAATGCAGAAAGTCAGAGCTGGGAGGAACCTTCAGACATAGAAGGTCAGAGCTTGAGAGGACACTTAGAACAGGGAATGTTAGAGCTAGAAGAGGCCTTAGAACATAGAATGTCAGGGCTGGGAAGGACCTTAGAATGCAGAAAGTCAGAGCTGGGAGGAACCTTAGAACATAGAAGGTCAGAGCTGAGAGAGCACTTAGAACAGGAAATGTCAGAGCTAGAAGAGGCCTTAGAACTTAGGTCAAGGCTGGGAGAAACCTTTGAACACAGAGGGCCAGAGCTAGGAGAGACCCTAGACCTTGTACTCCAATCTTTTTGTGTTACATACAAGGAATCTGAGACCCACAGATGGGGAGTAGCATATTCAAAGAAAAAGCAGAGCCAAGATTTGAACTTGACCCCAATCCAATGCTTTTTCCACTTTTCCACAATTAATTGAACAATTAATTAAAATGTTTACATAGACCACATAAAGTAATTCACATACCATATAAATCTTAATAAACCAATAAAGGGGAGGAGGGTGCTGTGTTATGTGTGAGAAAAAGAGTCTTCAGGCCCTAGGGTCTGGATCCTTGCAGCCCCAGAGTCTAGATCCTTGCTCTTCCATTCCTGAGGCCTGTGGTGCTCCTAGGCAACCTGAGTGTGCACCATCACTGGGCCAGGCTCTCTCCCTCACTCTCACACATTTCATCATCACAGGAGCTTGACTTGACCCAAAGAAGGGGGAGGGCTTTCCGACAAACTTAACACACATCTCGACACCCTTAAGGCTTCTTGGGTAAGCTCCCTATGCTCTATGCTTTGTCAGTCAAGCTACAAGCATTTATTAAGGGCCTACGATGTACCTGGCACAAGGAATGAAGCAATCCTTACTTCTAAGGGACTTAGATTCTAACGGGGAAGACAAGCTGTCTGTGACCTCCAGCAAATCCTTACAGAAACCCCGGAGCCCAGGTGCCTTCACATCTTGGCCTCTCTCATCTGTAAATTCAGCATGATTACACCCGTCCTTCGCACCTCATGATGCTGGGGGTTTCATGAGATTCAAAGGAAATCACATATGTAAAGAAGCTGGTTAAACGGTACATACTTGGATGAATCCCATAGTGGTTTCACTAGTGCAGATTGTGACCTTCTGCAATTCTTGTTCTCGACCTTCCTTAATTCTCCAACAGGGGATGTCCTCAAAGCCTTTGTCTCAGGTTTGTTTCTTTTTTTTGGAGGGGGGAAGGCAGGGCAATTGGGATTAAGTGACTTGCCCAAGGTCACACAGCTAGTAAGCGTGTCAAGTGTCTGAGGCCGGATTTGACATCTCAGTGTCTTTACATTCTATGGGTGCTAATACAGTATTTGAGCTGTCCATCTGTTACCCTCTGGCCTTCCCCTCCTCCCTTTCTTAGCATGCATTTGCTGAACGATATCCTTCATGGCCCCTCTTATCTGCACAAGGTGTAGCCTCCTTACAACCACCGTGCATCTCCCCATTGCCCTTTGGACCCTCCACAATTTTGATCGTTCAGGGACTGTGATTTCCATATGCATCACTGGGAGAATACTGATGTTCAAAAGAGGAATGCAGATTTCAAAAAAAAAGTCAGGGATCGTTCAATTATGGAATTATCAAATGAGATAATGTGTATAAAGCACTTAGTGCCTGGTACATAGTAGGCACTTAATAAATCCTTATTCCCTACTATATAATACTCCATTTCAATCCAATAAGCATGTATTCCCCTGTGTGTCTACAGCTTCCAAAATCTTTCTTCCTCTCCCGTAGAATGTCTGGAACCTCACATTTCTGTCTCTCAAGAAATTTTCGCACCAACCCCACCCCTCTCTCAGACTCTCTGCTTCCTATCGGACACAGCATTCTCTCCACCAATTAGGAGACAAGTCTCTTACATCTTCAGCAGCAGCATACAAAACATTCGAGGCTTGGATAGAAGTCTGGTTATACTGAAAAATTGGAATGATGTCCATTAACTTCAATACTTCCAGGTCCCTTGACTCCATCTGTGTGAGTGCTTCCTCCATGACCCAGAGCATGCATGGCCCATTACCGGATGGTTGCACCAGTGTCTGTGAACAGCGATGGAAGGGCATCCTTGCAGCCTGTCAGGCACAAGGGGATATTGCTAAGCCTCTCCATCTTGGTAGCATCTGTCAGAGCTTGAGCCCAGCCAGCTCAGCCTTAGAGAGCCCAAGTTCACCTCTGGGCCATGATAAGGTATCAGAAGAGGACCTTCGGGGAAGAATGCAAGCTGAAAACATAAAAGTATACTTAATAAATATGAGTTATTGTTATAATTAGGAAGAGGATATTTTCAGCCCAAAACCCCTTTCAGGGTCTAGCATGTCCCCAGTTTATGACCCTACTCCCACTGAGGACAAAAAGAGGTGTCTCGAAACTCACAGAAATATTTTTTGAACTGCCCTAATGGCTCAGAGCCTGGCAAGTAGAATATCTTGAGCTGCCAATGGCTGGGGTTTAGGGAGAAAGAACAGCTGGGCTGCCAACCTCCCCCCTGCAGAGATAGCTCATTAGATCACCATGGTGTGAGACCACGGCTGAAGTATCTTTCTCACATTTTAGGAAGGACATTGATAAAATGAGGACCGAAGTTGGATAGGATGTTGTGGATAGAGTGAACTTGGAGTGAGGAAGGCTGGAATTTTAATTCTACCTCAGACACTTACTAGCCTTGTGACCCTGGGCAAGTCCAAAAAAAAAAAGAGGCAGTGTACCCCACCTCCCCTGCTTGGGAGTCTTCAAGCAAAGGCTGGCCAGATACTTATCAGCTGTCACCATAGAGATTCCTTTGGGAGATGAGTAGGACTAGATGGCCTCTGAGTCTCTTCCCCCTCTAAAATTCTGTGATTCTTTATAGGGACCATGGGAGTTAGTAGAAATAAGAGGGGATTTCAAATTAGAAGGCCTAGATTAGCCTCTTATTCCTCATTCTGTTCACTTTAATTCCAATCTTCCCCTGCCAACAAGGGGAAGTCAGGTAAGAGAGGCAGAAGAGCACATGACTCGGAGTCAGCAGAGCTCTAAGTTCAAATCCTGGTTCCGATAACTTACTAGCTGTGTGACCGAGCAAGACACTTCCTTTCCCCGAATCTCAGTTTCTTCATCTCTAAAACAGGAGCAATAATATACTGCCCAATTTGTGTTATTGTGAGAAAGTCTTTTATAAACCTGGAAGCCATAAAGTGGGAGTGGCTACTGTTATCTATGTAGCTACGGACAACTCCCTAGTCATTAGTTTCTCATTTGTGAAGGGTTGGGCTAGATGATGCAACTTTAATGAGACAAATCCGGGTTGTATCCTGGCTCTTCTCCTGACTACTCTATGACCTTAGAGTCACATGCAACCTTTCTGGGCCTCTTTCCTCAAGGAAAAGGTTGAACTAGATGACCTTCAATGCTCCTTCCTGTTCAAAATCTATGTTGAAGCCAACATCATTTGATAAATCAGATGATCCTGGGAGTATCCCAAGGGACGCCATCATTGCTTTTGAAACCTCAGGCCTTCACATCCTCAAGCATCCAAGGGCTGTCCCACTGTACCCAGGACATGTGGTTGCCTTAGCAACTGAGAGAAGAAGCAAAGAATCTTGCTGAGGCAGCAGAATGGAGCTAGCTGTTGGGGTGGGAGGGAGAGGTAGAAAGTTGGAATGGGAAATTTTAAGGAGGGGTAGAGAGATTCTATATTCCCTGGATTTTACCCAAAAGTGCCAGCCTCACTCCCTCTCTCAGCCTTTCTGCCAACCCCCTTCCTGAACTTTAAATGCCCCTATCCCTTCCTGAATCAGCCAATGTAAAAGCCAGTGATTCAGTCCATGGCTCTGGTTAGCACAGTCAGATGGAGCTAATGAGGCCAAGGTCGAGGGCTCGATCCTTCTGAAGGCCAGTTAGCTTTGCTCTCAACCGTAGCCATGGGCTTATCTCCTGACCTTGGCCATCTGCCTAGCCGGTGCCTTGGGTTACAGGGAGGAACAATTCTCAGAATATCCTACCTAGGAAAGAGAGTGGAACCTCAGAGGTCAACTAATCCAAACAGGACCTGAATGGAAATCCCCTCTCTGACATCCACCGAAAATGCTCCTACCTGAAGTCCCTGTGGATAGGAAACCCACCACCTTCCCAAAGCAGTCCAAGCTGCTTGGATGAAATTCTCATGATAAGAAAGTTTTCCTTTTTTATCTGCCTCCCTGCAACTTCTACCTTTTGGTGCTCATCTTGCCCTCTAGGGCCAAGCAGTATGAATCTAATCATCTTCCACATGACAGCCTTTAAAATACAGCTATCGGGTCTTCAACAAAGCTTTATTAAGTACCTATTAAAAAACTGGGGATAAGAAGGTAGATTGAGCACAGACCTTTCTCTCAAGAAACTTAAATCAAATAAAAAGAAAGATGAGTACAAAAAAATGGTACCCAGGAGAGAGAAACAGAGACAGACAGAGACAGAGAAACAGAGATAGAGACAGACAGAGCAGAGAAATTTGAGGAGAGAGACCACTTGGCCTTAGAGGGAGGGAGAGTGTGAGAAGGAGGATAGATCGACAAAGACTTCCTAGAGGAGACGGTACCTGTATTGAAACAGCTAAAATTCTTAAATGGCTAGGACACAGAATTTATGAAGGAGAATGATGTGAGGCAGGATAGAGCCAGTTGTAAATATTGTAATATTGTGTGGGAGCAACTAAAGATTTTTGGATAGAGGAGTGATACGGTGGGCTTTAACAAGATTATTAGGCAGTTGTTCTGGGGGTGAACTGCAGAGAGGAGAGATTCACAGTAGAAAAACCAATCAGGAGGCTGTTGTAAGAGTCCAGACCAGAGATCATAAAGTCCTGAGCTAGAGGAGCAGCTATGTGCAAAGGGAACATATGTGACTGATGTTGTGAAGACAGACTGGACAGCTGACTAGATATGGAGAGTGAGGAAGAGAGGAGAATCACCCCTGATTCTGAAACTGCCAGCCTTGGTGACTAGAGAATGGTAGCACCCTCAATAGAAATAGGGAAGTGAGAATAAGGAGGAGGAAGGGAGATAAGGAAATGGAGGTAACAAGCATGGAAGAGTCTTTCTAAGAATTTGACTGTGAAAAGGAGAAGCAATCTGGAGCAAAGGAGGCAAAAGTGGGGAATGGCAAAGTGGGGTTTTGAGATGTGGAGTAGTGGAGAAGAAGGAGCTCAGGGCAGATAACCTTGATTTCCTCAGCAAAGCAAAAGTCAAGGAGCTCTTCGGAGAGACAGTAGGGAAATGGAGGATTCAAGAAGAGTTTAGAACCCCCATTGTGGGGAGTGAGGTAGAAAGTCAATCATGGAAACCTAAAAGGATTACCAAGCATCAGTGAGTGTCCGGGGGAGATTATGTCGCATAAACTGGAGTGTATTTAGTCAGCAGAGTTGTTTGGTTTAGTGTGAATTTCTGTCATCAGCTATTCTCTCTCCCAAGGGTATTTGCTTTGTAAGCCTGATCTCTTGGTGTAGAATGGAAGGTGTCCTACCTTAGTAATGAATCTCAGGCTTTTATGTGTTTGTTGGTAGATATTTGCAGAGACAAGAAATTTTCCTATTAGA
Source organism: Trichosurus vulpecula (assembly GCF_011100635.1). Classification (NCBI taxonomy): domain Eukaryota; kingdom Metazoa; phylum Chordata; class Mammalia; order Diprotodontia; family Phalangeridae; genus Trichosurus; species Trichosurus vulpecula. The sequence goes on from NC_050578.1 coordinate 257,278,581, forward strand.
CTATGAGTTCCTTGGGAGCAGGGACTCTTTTTTGCTTTTATTGGTATCCCCAGCACTTAGCATAGTACTTGGCACATAACAGGTGCCTAATAAATGTTTGTTACTTGACTTACTTCCTGATGACAGGGATTCTTAACCTTTTTCTGTGTCCTGTGCCCCTTCGGAAGTCTAGTGAAGCTATGGACCACTTCTCAGAATCACATTTTAAAAGCAAAAAGTAAAAAATAAACAAATAAAAATTAAAAAAAATAAAGTGTAAAGTAAAATACATAAATTACAAAGGAAAACATTTATATTGAAATAGTTACAAAAATATATTTAAAAAGAAAACAAGTTTACAGACCTCAGGCTTAGAACCCCTGTGAATCTAAGAGGCTGAGTGGTGGAGTGACTAGGGGGTTTGTCCTTGAGACAGAAGAAGTAGATTCCAATCCGGCTTTGGACACAACAGCTGAGCGAACAAGGGCAAGTCACTAAGTGTCCCTGTGCCTTGGTTTCCTCGTCAATAAAATGAGACTATTGATATTTCTGTCTACCCCCTCAGAAGACACTTTGCAAACCTTGGAATAGGATATACATGCAAGCTGTTGTTCTTTTCAACCATAGTCTCCTGCTTCTTTCCTTTTAAATGACTTTCTCATATCCGCTGTATGTGCTGCTGGCCTTTCATTGCCTCTGCCCTTATCTGGGTTCTTCTGGGGCTGCCACCGGGATGAACCCTCTGCTCTATTGTCTGAGCTGCTAACCTGCTGTGGTAAATCCCAGGACTTATCTTGCCCAGGAATTTATTGCTTTCCTGGGGCCTGTGAGCTGCTGAGAGGATGGAAACTATAAGGGAACAGCTAGGAAGGGCCTGAGGGCCCTGGCTTGGAGAAGGGGAGGAATGGTGTAGAGTGGCAACATTCTGTGATGAGGGGTAAGGTCACCACACTTAGGCCAGTGTGAGGAAGGGTTGGTCTGTGATCACGATCAGACCTCTCCACAAGTCTGCGGCCAATCATAAGATTAGGATCTGCAGCCTGGGCCAGGTGGCCAAGATAATGGTTATAGTGAGTGACCAGAGATATGCCAACAAGGGGACAGGGGAGGGGAGGAGGGCTGGATTATGTAAGGTAAGGGTTCTTAATGATGTGCCATAGACCCTTTGGGTAGTAGGGTAAGACCTATGTACTCCCTCTCTGAATATTTTTAAATGCACAAAGTAAAACATCTAAGATTACAAAAGAATCCAAAGGTTAGTAAAAGTGTAGGATCTTTTTTTCCCCATCAAGTTCACGGATCCCCTCCCTCTGAAATCTGTGGAGTCTGTGGACCCCAGGTTAAGAGCCTCTGATCCAGAGAGATCAGGAACTTCGGTACTCTGGGCCTTTGCTGAAGGTATGACCCCAAGGGACTCCCCAGAGGCAGGAAATCGAAAGCACGAATCTTGTCTTCCAGGCAGGAGACAGTAATAACAAAGAAAGGATTTAGAGCTGAAAGAGACTTAGAGGTCATCCAGTTCAATGCCCTTAGTTTACAAGCAGGGAAACAGGCCCAGAAAAGGAAAAGGACTTGCTGAGTATCCCATGACAGGTAGGAAGCAGACTTGGGCCCTCCGGCTCCAAATCCGACACTCTTTCCATTAAACCACACCACTCAAGGCTCCATCTGTGGCCAGGGACTAGAGTCAGAGGGCCTAGTTTGTGGCCCTCTGGCCTCTCTCGGTTGCCTTCACACACTCTCCATCACAGTTCCCCACATAGGACGTGCCATCTGCCACCTTTATACCTCACACAGCTGGGTGCCCCAGGTCCAGAATTCATTCTCCCCCCCCTCACATCTGCCTCTGGGAAACCCAGGCTGCTTTCAAAGGTGCCCACCACCTCCCTCCATGAGATCTTTTCTGACCCTCCTTCCCCCTTGATATAACTTTCTATTGATTGTAAACACTGTGCACTTACTTTATGCTCTCCTTTAGTGGAATGTAAGCTAGCCCCTTGAGATCAGACTCTTATTTTTTGACTTGATACCCCCAATAGGTAGCACAGTGCCTGACACATAGTAGGTGCTTAATAAATGCTTGTCAGTTGAATTTCTTAAGACATGGATGGAGCTAAGGGTGCTGCCTGAGCCTGAGGTTAGCCTATGCCTGTGGAATAAACTTTTCTTGGTGAAAAGGTAACTAACTGGCCTTTGAAGGGACAAATCCGTGACCTTGGCCTCATTAGAAGAGGCTCACCAACTGAGCCAATCTGGCTTCTCCTGAATACAAATATGGGATGGAGGCGGCGCCATTCCGGGGGACTTGTGGGCCTTGGCAAGACAACGGCAAGATGGTGCCATCACTTTCCACTTCACAGTGGCACGGAAACTGGGCACATACTACCCACCTCCTGTTTTGGGGTTAAAGAGACAATGCAGGGCTGAGGGCGCTAGTGGAATTTCACAGAGCGCCAGATTGTCTGGGCTCTGAACACAAAAAGAAAACAGGATGGGAAGGAATCTCAGAGGCCGTCTAGTCCAATCTCCTGCTTTTACAGATGAGGAAACTGAGACCCAGAGAGGCTGCGCAGTCTGTTTCAACCATAGGGACTCAATAAAAGCTTACTGTCCGTTGGCCCAAGAGCTTGGATTGAGATCCAGGTCAGGGCTCACTGATAATGGGGACGAGACGTTCCAGCCTCATTTCTGCAGTTCTCCATGGTCTATGAAGCACTCAATGCACGAGGGTCCTGTGAGGCACCAGCCAGGATTGTGGTGAGAAACTGAGGTTCGGACAGATTGGGAGCCCAATTCAACTCAGATGTCTTGACTCCAAATCCATGGCTTTCTCCACCACACCTCACTGTACAGAAGTGGAAACAGGCCAAGCCCTGGGGTTTATTCTGTTCAGCAAAGCTCTGACAAGTACTCACCCCTGTCCTAGGTGATGGAATTACAGACACAAAAGTGAGACTGGCCCTGCCTTCCTGTTAGGGGGTGGGCAGGGCTCTGGGTTCAAAACCTAGCTCTACAATGTACTATGACCTTGGACAAGTCTCTGGGCCTCAGTTTCTTCATCTGGTAAAAGAGGGGATACATGTGGTAGTGATGTCAGAGGCAGGACTTGAACCCAGGTCTCTGGGTTCACTATGCCACAATACTAATACTTGTGTTATATCCCCCAGGTAGGAAGCAGCAGAGGCAGGATTGGAACCCAGGTCCTCTAATGCCAGAGGCCAATGTTCTATTGTACAAAACTGCCTTTTAAAAGTGCTTGTGGATGGATCATTCTGCAGAATGAGGGGGTGAATGGATGAAGGGGTCTCATCTGTCCATTGGCTCAGGCCCTTATCTCTTCCTTCTCTCCACAGATTTGAAAAAAGCCCCCGGGCAGCTGGAAGAGCAAGGAGGGGTGATCTGGAGAATGACCGGTGGCCTCTTCAGCATCACCAAGGGCGCTGTGGGGGCCACTCTAGGAGGCGTCGCCTGGGTGGGGAGCAAGAGTTTGGCGTTCACCAAGACAGCCGTGACCACAGTGCCCACCGCCGGCATGGGGCTGGTGAAGGGCAGCGTGTCAGCCGTGAGCAGTGGCGTAGGAGCCGTGGGCTCCGCCGTGGCCGGGAAGGTCCCTTTCACTACCAGGAAGAAGGATAAGGCCGATTAACTCAGGGTGGAAGAGCCCTCCGTGGCTGAAGGCCATGGCCAGCTCCTCATCTGTCCCCAGGACTCCCTTTCATCTGACAGATGGGCCCAGTTCTCATCTGGCCCGTCCACTGCTCCCCAGCCCACAGCTAGAAGCAGTTTCCTCTGTTCCCCCTCCCCCTCCACCACCTAGGCCTGCTAGGCTCAGGCCAGACCTTGGCCACAGCTTTTCATGGTGTCATCCCCAGCCCAAAGCTCCATCTCTTAAACTGGGCAAAGAAGATGGTTCCCAGGGCCTAGGGAGATATGGGGACCAGGGGGACTGGAGTCCTGACACAGAGCAGGGTCAGCTGGAAAAGTAGCCCACAGAACCACAGCTAGCCAGAGCCCGGGGCTTCTTCTGCCCACTTGGCTTAAACCTCACTGTTCTTGCCCCCAACCAAGGCCAAAGCTTCCTTCTCCTTCAGCATGGGTAGGACCAAGTTCTCTCCCAATTCTCCCTAGCACCCACCTGTGGACTCAGGAGACCTTGGACATCATCTAATCCTCATTTGGATAGATGGGGAAACTGAGTCTTATCAACCCCTCAGGGTGACCTTTAATGGGACACAGGGAATGGGAGCATCAAACATGGATGGGCTAGGGTCTGAACTGAGCCCAATAACAGTTGGTCCAACGGGTGACCACGTCTGAAAAACAACCCATAGAATGTCAGTTCCCTAAGGGCAGGGACTTCCTCGATTTTGTCCTTGTGTCTTTCATGCCTATCATATAGTAGGCACCTGGGAAATGATTTTGGATGGAATGGATGGAATTAGTGGCACAGCCAGGGCCAGAACCCAAGTGTCCTACCTCCCAGGCCAGTGCCCCTCCTGCCACGCCACAGCAGCTGTGCTCGTCTTTGCCTGCTGCCCGACTTGGAGCCAAGCACGTTGCAGTGACCCCGTAGTCTGCATGCCTCCAGATTCCATGGTTTCTTTAATCACAGGGACAGGGGGTTCTCCCTTACCCTTGAGTCCTGGAATGTGGCATTCCCTCCTCTGAATACAAAGGAACAAGGTCCAAAATATGGCCCCCAGGTTCCCAGAAATGTCCATTTTTTGGATGGTGGAATGAGAGGCCAGGGTTGGGGAGGGGGTAGAAGGCTTACCCTTTCTGCCAGGTCAGGACCAGCCACATTGAAGATGAGAGTCCCTAGTCACTAGAGGCCAATAGAAATGACCTCCTCATGGCTATCTTTATCCTGCCTCTTCTGGCTCATCTTGGACCAATGGATAGGCCCAGAAGGAATTCAGGCATTTATCTGGTGACCTATGGAGAGCTGGGGAGGAGGGAAGAGGAACAGCTGAGCTTGACACCTGAACCACCCTAATTCTCCCCCCATGACATCACACAGGATTATCACCCCTCAGAGCCAACCCCACGACCTGGGCAACATGAGATTCTCCCAGCCTCCTGCCCAGAGATGGTCCCACCAACCAAGTCACATAGAATCCCAGAGCTGTAAGAACCTCAGATGTCAACCAGTCCTACCCATGTCTGAACCAGAACCCCTCCCCAAGTTAGTCCTGTCTCTGCATCTTTTCACACATGAAGCTCTAATGTAAGAGTTTAAGCTTGCAGGAGAAAAGAGCTGCCCACCTATGGTGGGACCTAGCTCAGGTGAGAAGCCTTCTCTGGAGCTGGCTAACAGCCTTCTTCTTGTCCCTTCGGGTTCTCCAAAGCACTCAGAGGAACAGATGAAAGGCCTGACCCCAAGGGGATTTGCTCTTCCGCCCACCCCAGCCCAGAAAGGGGGGCAGTGATGGGGATTCTGGGAAATATCCCATGGCCTTGTGTTAGGGTGGGGTGGGAAGCATCCATGTAATTTTAAAAACAATAAAGTTTGAAGCTGAGGATCCTTGGCCTTGTGCTCTATGTTATTCAAAGATGGTGGCCTGAGCAAAGGAGAGCAATAACCAGGAAGTGAAGTCCTTTCTCAATGAGCCCCAGTATCCAGGATGAGGCAACAGCTTCATGTTAAGAACACTGGCTACACTGGGCATCCAGAGTGAGGACAATGATTGTCCTGGGGTGCTCTGCTGTGACCTGACCCCATTTAGAGCACTGTGTTCAGGCCTGAGTCCCACTTTTTAGGAAGGGCAGCCAAGATGATGGAGGGTCCTGAGATCGAGACCATGACATGTGAAGATCACTTGAAAAAATTGAAGATGTTTAGTCTGTAGAAGAAAAGATGGGGGCAGGGGGTGGGTAGAGCAAGGAGAGGACACATTATTACTGTGTTGACATACATGAAGGGTTGTTATATAGGAAAGGGGGCAGCAAGGATAGAGCACTATGCCTGGAATGAGGAAGACTCATCTTCCTGAGTTCAAATCTGACCTCAGACACTTACTGGCTGTGAGACCATGGGCAAGTCACTTCACCCTGTTTGCCTGTTTCCTCATCTGTAAAATGAGCTGGAGAAGGAAATGGCAAACCACTCCAGGATCTTTGCCAAGAAGACCCCAAATGGGGTCACAGAGAGTCGGACATGACTGAAAATGACTCAATAACTCTATGGGAAAGTACTTAGACTTGTTCTGCTTAACCCTAAAGGACAAAAGCAGGGACAATCAGTGAAACTTGGGAGCTTCCCCGAGCTCAATATAAGGAAAAAACTGCTAACAATAAGAGCATAGTTATGTCCTGGTGGTTTGGGCCCCTCCCCACTCCTTGGAGGTCTTTATGCAAAAGCCAGATGAGCACATATCAGAGGCACAAACAGTACCTCATTATACATAGAGATAATATATGATGTTATATATTTTATATATTATACCATTTTGTTTGTTTGTTTGTTTATATCCGCTCTGGTCCCTGTCAATCCTTAAATGCTGAGATTCTATGACCTATCAATGACTGAACTCCACTGGCGTAGGTTTGGAGAACCTAGGTTTCCCTCAAAGGAAAAATGGTTTGCCCAAATCCAAATAGCCAGGAACTGGGGAGGACTCAAACCCAGATCTTCCGACTCTAAGACCAGCACCCTTCCCACTATAGCATGTTTTTTCCCTGAGGCCAGGACAAGGTGGCACATTTAATGGAAGTTGCCAGCCAGGGTCTAGACCACGCAACTCTCAGGAGATGACTGTTTACTATTGAACACGTGCCTGGGGATTAAGGAGAGGCTGGACATCTGAACCCCTGCCCAGGGAAATGTATTGCGAGGCTTCCCCGGGGCTGGCAGACAGAGGTGGTCATTCTGATTCCCTTCCTGCCTGCGGGTTTCTCTGGTGTCATGAAAGGTGGTTTCCAGAGCCTGAATCCTGTAGAGCTGCTCCAGGAGCACCAGCAGCTTGAGAATCCGACCTCTCTGGCTTTCCACCTTGCAAAGAAGAGACCAAGATCCCAAATTCTTACCAGCCTGCCCTCGTCTCAGCTCTAGGCAATGTGACAGTGGAAGCCCCTTAAGAGCAGAGATAGTTTCATTCCTATCTTTGGACCTGGAACACAGTTGGCGCTTAATAAATGCTTATTGATTGACTAACTTATCCATAAACACAATGGGAAGTACTGAATTTGGAGTCAGAGAACTTGGGATCAAACCTCAGCTCGGCTTTGTGCTGCTTGGGTGTCCTTGGACAAGGCATTTCCTTCCTCTCGTCCTCAGTCCTCTTCTGCAAAATGAGCATGGCATACTGAATTATCTCTGAGATATCCTCTCCAGCTTTAAATCATATGACCCCGTAATGATTTGCCCCCAGCTTGTTAAGCAAGACAGAGTGGAAGAAAGAGCCTGGGAGCCAAGACTTCTGCCTTCCTTTTCCAGATGCACAGCTGTACCATTTTACTATTCCTCAGTTTCCTCCTCTGTAAATGGGTTTGCTCCCAGGAGGAACATGGTAAGCTTCCCCTTTTTACATCACTTGATGAGGTATGACATCCTTAGGCAAAGTATAAAGTCCTCAGTGTGCTCCCAGATGACACCTCTGCTCTGGCTCTCACTCCAGCTTATGGCTAATTCACACACCCGAGCTACGTACACCCTCGGGATCATGTATCCTTGGGCATCAGTGCAGTACAGCGGAAAGAACACTAGCTCTGGAGCCAAAGGACCTGATTTCAAATCCTACCTCCAATGTTTACCATTGCATGGCCTTGGGCAAATCACTGGACCTCAACGATCCTGAGATTCCTCATCTGTTAAAGAGGGGGTTCTAGAAGACACCCTACAAGGTACCTACTTGTCAGCTCCAAATCTATAACCCTGTGATTCGAGAGAGTGATGGAAAGGTCGTGGTAAGACAGAGAAAAATAGAGATATGGAAGCAGTTCCCTGAGGATCCACATGGCCCCTCCAGAAAACCCTACAATGAGTGAAACCAGGGGAGACAGAGAAAGCTCTGAGAAGAGAGAGGACAGAGGGAGATGGAGGCATAGAGCACGACCTTAAGAAAAGCCAGTGCATCCATGTGGCCCCAACTACCATGAGCAGGACAATAACAATCACCAGCCAGAGACATGAAGAAGGAGAAACCTAGCAGGAAGTCATAACACAGAGAAATCCAGACCTCTCCCTCCACTGTACTGTGAGTCATTTGGACTGTGTTGATCTCAGTGGAGGATGAGTAGAAGATTGCTAGGGAATCTAGAAAACTAGCCTTCCTTATAGGGGGCTCCACTCAGGGTAAAAGTACAAGTCTAGAAGAGTATAAATATATGTATATATTATATATAATATATACGTACATACATATACACATATATATACATACATATACATACATCTATACATGCTTACGTGTGTGTATGTGTGTGTGTGTGTCTCTGGGGGAGATGGTGATCCAGTAAAGAGGAAGCTTGATTGGTCCTCTAGCCACACTGAGTTCTTTCCCTTTGCAGGAGGGCAGCTCTCCACCCTGGGTAATATTCCAAGTTAGGTGGCTGTACAGGTCCCTGAGAAGGCAGGTTGCCCACTGGTCTGGGGATGGGGGGGGGGGGTGGTAAGAGCCATAACTCCCTAGGCATCCTGAATTTTTTCCACTCCTAAGGGAGCCCCACCCAGGCTAGTCCTATATGTCTCAATGTTCTCGGTTTGTTTGGAAGCTGAGTTACAACTTTAAGTCCCTGGGAGAGGCATAGAGCCAGAAGAAAGGGCAGAGGACATGTCTAAGACTGTTTATAGATTCAGGTTTGGATCCTTTGTGTTTCTGTTGAGGTAAAATCTGCCCTTTATTTGGTGTTTTGTTAGTCTGAGTGTTTGCTTCGTAGTAAGGTCCCTTTAGAACCTATCCAAATTCTGATATTCCTAGGAGAAACCAGTGGTGAGGCCACAAGCCAAAAACCCTCAAGAAATCCTGTCTGTATGAGTTCAGACTCTGGATAATGGGCCCTGAGTTACATATAAGATAGGGAGAAGGCATAAGGGCATGAGGCTTAAGAGAAGATAAGGGAGCCCTCCAAGAAATGGGGGGTTTAAGTTAAAATTCCAAATGAGCCAGCTGCCCCTTTATGATCTTAAATAAGAGAATCTATCTAGCCTGCATTTTTTTCCTAGGAAGGAGTAGTCCCATTCATGAGCCCCAAATCCTACAGTGACTTGTACTTGGGAGAACAACCTGTCCCTCTCACAGTTTCTCGTGCAAGTCTATATACATCCCAGTGAAATCTGAAGTCCAGGAACTATTGTATCCATTCTCCAGGAGAGAACACTGATCCACGGACACATAGTGACTCACTCAAAGTCCATTGTCCCTGAATATCCACTTTTGTCCTCAAGACTAACATTACAGAGCCAGAGAATGGGAGAGCCCCCATTTCTCATAGGCTCCTCCCTCCCTCTCTCCTTCTCCTCCTCCTCCTCCTCCTCCTTCTCCTCCTCCTCTTCCTCCTCCTCCTCCTTCTCCTCCTCCTCCTCCTCTGTCTCCATCTCTCTGTCTGTGTCTCTGTCTCTCTGTCTTTGTCTCTGCCCCATTACAGAGCCAAAGAAATTGGGGGAACAGGAAATAACCCAAGATGAGGCTTTGTGTGACATGGCTTCTCCATAAAGGAAAGAGGAGGATCACAGGATTTTGACCTGGAAGAGATCTTAGATCTCATCTAATCTCCCTTTTCATCTCACACTGAGGACCCTGAGGCCAGGAAAGGAAATCAGGAGACACCTTGGATGGATTTGGACCAGCTCTGTGACACTGGACACATCACCTAACCTCCCTGTGCTTCAATTTCTTCCTCTGTAAACTGAAGAGAACAATAATTGTAACATTTATCGATGTGGACTGTTATAGGAATCAAACGGGATCACAAAGATTTGCTCAATTTGAATTAATGATAGATGCAAGGTGCTTTGTAAACCTAAAAACACTATGTAAATCAGAACTGCCATTAGTATATTGTTATTATTGAAAGGCAGCATAGAACATTGGATAGAAGGCTAGCCTTGAAACCAGGGAGACAGGTGCAAGTCTCCCCTTTGGCTGTGCACTGGCTGCATAAATCTGGGCCCGTTCTTTAACTTCCCTCTGCCCTAAGGCAATAAGCTGCAGGGAAGGTGCTCATCGGCCTTGAGAGAAGACTTCCTCACCTGGAAGTTCCCTACACCGATAAACTCTCTCACCCTATTCTATTGTTGTTGTCATTAATTATCCCAAAGGCTGAAAGAACAGCGGAGAAAGGAGAAAGAGAGAGAGAGAGATAGACAGAGACAGAGACACAGACAGACACACAGAGGGAGACACAGAGACAGAGAAACACAAAGAGACAGAGAATAACCTAGCCTAGAGATTTGGGCCTATCCATAATAAAGGCTTATGGCCTCAGGCAAATGCCTCATCTAGTGGGAAGATTCAAGGGAAGTTGAAGGGGGCTCCCACAGTCATCAGGGCTAGGGCTGTGACTTAGCAATCAAGGTATCATAGAATCAGTTGGTCAATCAACAGGCATTTTTAAATGCCTGCTATGTGCCAGGCACAGTTCTAGGTGCTGAAGACAGAAATGAAACAGTCCCTGCCCTCAGGTAGCTCATTTTAGAGCTAGAGGAGACCTTCAGCATCATCCGATCTATCCCTTCCCCTTCATTTTAAAGAAGAGAAAACAAAGGCTCAGAGAGGCTAATTGACTTATCCAGGGTCACACGATAAGTTGATGGAACTGAGTTTTGGACCCACATTCTCTGACTCTCAGTCCACTGCTCTTTATAGCTGATTGAAGAGAAATTATTTGCACCCTGAGAGTTTCAATGGCCATAATGTAATCTTAGATATTGGAATTTTTGGTGATGATGCAGGAGACCACTGATCTGCCCCTGAATCCCACCCCCTTCTCTTAGAGATGAAGAAACTCACAGAGAAGTGATGTGACTTACCCAGGGACACACAGCTAATAAGGGTCACAGGTAGGATTCTGTATCAGTTATTAAGGTGAGACTTTTTGCCGTTCTTCTCTTCAGGGCCTTTAATGATCCTGGCTTTTGTTTGAATGGGGCAGGTAAAGTGTGATCTGGTCTTAGAATGTTTCTCAGAACTAAGACAATCAGGAATCATTGACTTGTATGTGGTGGTATTAGGGATTAACTTTCCTACACCCTAAATGGGATTTTTTTCACTGTTCTTTGCTCGAGTGCTTCTTAGCACTGAGGTAATCAAGCGCCCCAGGGCCCTGAGATGGGCATATAAGATCTAAGGTTGGCATTTGACTTTTGGGGCTCTCACTCACTGGAAGAGTCGTATGCGACTCTGGGCAAGCCATTGTTAAGAGCCCCCCCACCCCCGGGCTTTGAAGAAACCCAGATGTTTTGTTTGGAGGCTCTCAGTCACTGGAAAAGTGGCGTGTGACTCTGGGCAGGCCATTGTTAAGGGCCTCCCGGCTTGTCAACCCAGATGTTAATGCTTTCCTGCTTTGTGATTTGGTCTGTTTATATTGTGTATGTTTGTAATTTGTTTGTATTTGCTCTGAAGTTCAGGTTGCTGGCTTTTCCTCTCGAACTAAGTGACTGATATTCGTATGTTGGATTAAAGTGGGATTGTTAACCCCTTAAAGTTACTTTCCTTAGTAAAGCAGGTCAAAGAACCTGTGTTAGCAGCCCTTTCATATGCTGGTGTTCAAATTGGTCTCACACAGCCACAGTAGCTGCTAGCCGAATTGTTGTTACAGATTCAAACCCAAATCTTTCTAACTCCAGGCCCGTCATCCTATCTATGACACCATACTACTGGATTGTGAATCACTCAAAAAACAGAGATGCTTTTTCTTGCACTCACAGAATTATTTTGATGAAAGTGTTTTGTAAGTCTCAGTTTACTAGAGAAATATGAATCATAATGCACTGTAAGAAATGATGACTAGGAAGGATTCAGAGAAATTTATAAAGACTTATATGAACAGATAGAGGGTGAGGTAAGCACTCCCAGGAAAACAATATATGCCATGACTAAGCACTGGAAACAACAATTAAATAAAACTGAATATGGTAAAATTATAGTACCCAAACTTGCCTCTTGGGAAGAGCTGGGAAAGCCCTTTTCTTCCTTCATTAGAAAGATGGGGAACTACAGCTATAGGATATAAATGTCAGGCACTGTCAACACAGTGGTTGGTTTTACCAAAAGGCCTTTTTTCTCTTTCTTTTTTAATCTTGGCTACAAGGGATGGGAAGGGAGGGGATTAAATTTGGAGATAAATGTGAAATAAAAGCAAAAGGCATCAATAACAAATAAAATAAAATCTGCCAATGGAACCCTTTCTCCCATCGGGACAAAAGGCTGGTCCCAGACATGCCCTGGCCTCAGTTTGAGCTAAGATAATAACCCAAGTCCTGACACCCCCCCCCAAATAGGTCAACATGGCTGCCTTAGGAAGGAATGAGCACCCACTAACCCAAGGTCCTCAAGCAGAGGCCAAGAGATCACTCAGATGTGCTGGAGAGAACATTATTGGCCAGCAATAGATTGGACTGTCGATCCTCTGAGGTTCCTTTCAAAAATTCTGTGATTCTGTAAATCTCCAGTGGGAGTTTTCTCCATTAAAAAAGATGCTCTGGGGGTGGGGAGGGTGCTGTTTGTTGTAAGAGTTGATCCACTAGGAGACTTCTGGGACATAGAAGAGAATGGCTTCCATCTCAGTAATTCAAGGGTATGAGAAAATAAAGCTTCCCAATGTGCAAGGATCCTTCACCCCCATCTGAGGGCCATTGCTAAAAATGACAAGGAACCAGCTCCAAAGAAAGGCTCCTGACACCACAGTCAATCCAAGTCTCAAGTACATGGAGGGGAAAGGGCATCAAGCCACTGTGAAAGGAGATGCTTTGACATAACAGTAACAATCATTAGTGAAATCATTTATTTTAACCAATAAAGATACAGGCAAGTCACTTCTTCCATTTAAACAAGGGTGCTAAGCCCTTCCCCACCCCGGGTCTGGGGCATGAGGTGATGCTTATGTACATATTAGTATTACCTAGTATCCTTGTAGACTGGCTTGCTTATACCTCTAAAATGCCCCCACAAAAGGGACCTTACCAATCATCTAGTCATAAGATCACAGATTCAAAGTGGGAAGAAACCTCAGAGGACATCTACTCCAACCTCTTCTTTTCTACAGATGAGGAAACTGAGGCTCAGAAAAATTAACTGAGTTGGCTAAGGTCACACAAGTCATAAGTGGCAGAGCTTGGATTGGTACCCAGGTCCCTGGTTTCCCTGGTGCCTTGGATGGTGCCAGCATGGTCACTGTGGTTAGCTTTAGATCTCAGTCACCCTATGAGGTTGTCCCCATCTCACAAAGAAGGAATTTGAAGTCCGGAAAAATGAGCACATGGCAAATTTCCCTTCATAAAATAGCCAGTGAATGTCTAAGCCAGAGAAAGTTTTCTCCAGCAACCGTGGCACTAGCAGAGTCAAACCCAGGCCATAGTCATGTCAGCCTCTCTGAGAAAACTTCTTACCACCCCCAAGAGACCTGAATCACTATCTACTCACCGTTCCCCATACATCATACATCATCTCCCATACCCATACCCAGAATGCCCTCCCTTCTCACCTTGGCCTCACAGAATCCCTGGCTTCCTAGGGAAGTGCCTTCTCATACATGACCTCCTCTTCTCTCCCCCATGCCCCCAAATTACTTCGTACTTACCTGTATAGATGTTGCTTCCTACTCCACCCCAGTAGAATATAAGTTCTCTTGAAAGGCAATGTGGTGTAGTGGATAAAACACTGGACTTGGGTTCAAATCGCACCTCTGATGTTTACTACCTGTGTCACCTTGGCCAAGTCGCTTCCCTTCCCTGGAACTCAGTCTCCTTATTTGTAAAGTGAAGTGGTTGGACTCAGTGGCCTCTTAGATACCTTCTAGTTCAGAATCTATGATCCCTGAGAAAATGTTTAGTTCCGTTCTGCACATTGAGCACAATGCCTGGTAGGGTCAGGGGTAGAGATTAAAGATGAGATCTGATGTCATTGGGTTTCATTGACACGAGTAACCTCTACTAGTAAAAGGCAGCCCTCATTCTGCAATTTATAGTCATGTCTGGGTTACTAAAGGTTAAAGAGACCTGAGCCCCTAAGGTCACCCAGCAGGTGTATGTCAAAGGTAGAATCTGAATCCAGGCTTTCCTCACTGAGGCCAGTTCTTTGTCCATTCCATGCTGCTTCTCATCTAGCACATAATAGGTGCTTAATAAACACACTAGCTCCCTGCTTTAAATCCCCAGATCCTTCCAGCTCTAAATCAATGCTGTTACAGTCCTATGGCCAAGGCTCAATGAAACCTAGCATCCCCAACATTGGAGATGGGGAGAAGATTCGTCACAATGTTTTCTGAGAACTTGGCGCCTCCACAGGCTCACAGCACATATTGTGGCTTTGCCCCACCTAAATACAGCAGAGATGGTTCCCTTGAAGGCAAAAGGTATTCCTCTGCCCTGGGGCAATGACTCAGAGAGAGCCCCCAACTCAGCCCAAGTCACCAAACATTTATTAAGCATTATTAATGCCCCAAGCAGTGTTAGGGGCCAGGGATGCAAAGGCAAAAACAAAATTATCCCTTACCTTAAGGAGCTTACATTCTAGTGGGAGCAAGATGTAAAGAGGTCCTGGTCAACCCCCCATTTCATGTTTCTCCTCCAGATTCCTAAGGGGTTTGGCCAATGCCTCTAGGAAAGACTGGCTAGAGAAACTTCAGAGACCTACATAGCAGTGAGCTGAGGCCCCAGAAAGGGATGACTTGGTCCCTAGGACCAGTCACTGAAAGATCCTTTAATTGGCTATTGCCCACAGGGGCCTGAGCTCCAAAGACTTTGCAACCTTGTCTGTCACAGCTCATCTCACACCCCTAAAGGTAAGGGGGTAGCTAGGCTTAGATACTGGAATCCAACACTAGTCGAAGAGCTTGGATCCCCAGGTTCAGATCCCAGCTGTTCCTTAATACTTGTGTGATGTTAGGCAAGTGATGACCCCCTCCCTGTACCTCAGTTTTCTCAACTGTACAATGATAGGGTTGGATTGGATGATCTCCATAAAATTTTTCAACTCTGGATCCCATGATGCCTCAGTCTCCAGGATCTGAGGAGGAGCAGGGAGGTCTCTCTTCTAGGCAGCAGTCCCAAAGACACCCAGTAGGCTTCTTCATCCCAGCTCACCTGGACACTGCCACCAGCTCCCCACCACCACCACTACCAAACCTTTAAACTTTACCTTGCTCACCCATGGACGAATGTCTCCAGCCTCCCATGGTCCCCCTCCCTCTTGAAGGGTGCCTCTGGCACAGTGAGCATCAAAGACCTCTTTTATTTACAGAAAACACAGAGAAAGTAGTTCATTCTTTGATTAGCAAACCAACCCGATTTTTTTTTCTTTTTTTCTTCTTTTTTTTGGCACAAAAAAAAATCACAGGTGAACCCCTAAGAACCAACAGAGACGCATACACCAATCAGCAACCAGGCCCACCAACAAGACTCAGACAAACAACATTATTGCAACAGACTGGGGGGGGGGGGGGAAGGGGGGCAAGGGGGACAAGGAGTTCCACATTCACCTCACAGAAAAAGAAAGAAAAAAATCTCTTCACCAACGGGGGGGGGGGGGGAGGGGAGCGGGGGCGGGGTGCCAAGGGCTGGTGCTCCTGGTGGGGCCCTGGTGGAGGCAGCGAGATGGGGATTAGGAGAATGGTGGCATAGGGCGGGGATTGACACCATTTATAAATTAGAAAAGATCATTTTCTTTTTAATCTCTTACCTTGTGAAAGTGCAAAAAGTACAATACAATAACCCCAAATACCCTTCCACTGGGGAAACTTGACAAGAGAAGTTGTGTCCTCCATGTCTTGGGCACATGTAATTGTGTGAGTGTGTGAGTGTGTGATCGTGTGTGTGGGGGTGTGGCTGCAGGTGTGGGTGTGGCTGCAGGTGTGGGTGTGGCATTTGTAAACATTGTTAACCATCCACCGAGAGCCCCGGCTTCCGTGGGCGGGGGCGCCTTCCCCCACCTCATCCCCCTCCATTCTCTAGTGACGTCCATCGGGGACGTAGTGCAAATTTCAGAGAGAAAAGAGCAAGGTGAAAGGGCGGGAAGGGCACGAAGACAGGGTCTGGGGAAGGAGGGGGGATAAGGCAACAGTTAAAAATGGTCCTCCAGGTCCGAGCCCACGCCCCGCCCCCTCCCCTGGTCCCGCGGTCCCCAGCGTCGTCCGCCGGTCACAAGAAAGGATGGAAGTCCCGCTCTTCCACCAGGCTGACGGACAGGTTCTTGAGCTCCTGCTCCGAGGCCGCCACCTTATAGCCCAGCTGGGCCAGCACCTGCTGACAGGCGTTCTGGGTGAAAGCCACGATGTCGTAGGAGAGCCGAAAGCGCCACTTCTCGGCCGTGGCTGCCGAGTTCCGGACGGTGCCGTACTTGTGCTTGGAGGAGGAGCGGTCCCCACGGGTGTTGTTGTGAATCCACCGTTCCACGTGGCTGTCGAGGGGGATGCCCAGGAATTCGTAGATCTCCTCCGTCTTCTTCATGGGGTTCCGGGCCAGGTCCTCGTACCGCACCAGCATGTATTTGCCCTTCAGCCAAGGGGGCCGGGTCAAGCCAGTGGACACCGAATTCCAGAAGTCCTCGCACACTGTGGTCAGCTGGGTCACGTCCAGGTTGTAGGGCTTCCTCCCGGTGCCGTCCCATATCCGCCACAGCCGGTAAGTGTCACGGAAAGTTTCGCTGCGGGAGGCGAGGATGCCCCGAGGATCTCGGACCAGCTGGATGACCTTGAGGTTAAGCCTGGGGTCCTCCACAAGGGCCCTCAGGTCGTTTACCTCGGGGACTCTCACAGTCTTGATGGCCACGTGGCTCCGCTCGCGGCAGGCCTCCGCGGCCAAGGTTAGATTGAGGAGACCACACTTGCGCACACAGTCTCCTTCCTCGAGGTTCATGTCTACCGGGCCTTGAGCCTCGCACACCGGGGGCGAGCAGAGAGCCTTGCTGGCCCCGCGGCGGAAGATCCTGTCCGTGGTGTGATTGACTGGAGGCGGCTTGATGTAGTTCTCCAAGAAATAGAGGTCACAGTCGTAGAGACTCCGCAGCAGGTCGCGACTGGCGCCCAGCATGACTCGCCTGTCCGTGGGGCTCTTGCCCTGTGTGAAGCGAGGGAGGAGGGTATACTGGACGTGATAGAGGGGCTCAAAAAGGTAAAAGAAGTCCAGGTGCTGGTTGAAGAGCTGGCCCACGAAGGAGGAGCCGCTCCGGGTGGTGGCAAGGATGAGGATATGGGTCTTCCTCGAGAGGTTGTAGCCAAAAGTGGGGCTCTCCTCGCACAAGCGCTCAGCCATCTCAGCCTCCCCGGGGCCAGGGCTACAGTTCACGGGGCTGGGCATTGGGCAGGTGTGGAAGGACTTGGCGGTGAAGGTGCGGATGGCCGTGTACTGGATAGCGATGGAGGCCAAGGCGAGGAGGAGGACAGCCTTCCAGGAGCATTGCATGACTGGACACCTTCATGGGGATGCGTCTCCGCGGGCTCAGGATCTGGAAACACACAGAGGCAGAGGTCAGGACAGGAGCGGTATGGGGGGCTGGTGAGGGGCCCGGTGACGCGCAGCAGTATGGGACAGAGAATATTTGGAAAGCAAGTTAAATACTAGCAGTTCTTATCACGTCAGTCAGCTGACCTGAGAGTCTTCTTATCCCCCAAAGATCTCCTCATTCCCCAGCAGGCCAGCATACCTTCCTCTTTTCCCTAGAACCCTAGGAGTTCAAGAGGCTTGGGATCAAGCGGGCCGGGTTCAAAGCCCTAGACTCTGACAATTTGTGAAATGCCATTGCATTTCTCTGGGCCTCATTTTCCCCATGTGTAAAATTAGGTTAGACCAGATGACTTCTGAGTCCCTTCCAACAAGAGTGACCTTGTGGAAAGAATACTAAATTAAGGAGCAAGAGACCAGGGTTCAAATCTCATCTCTGATGTTCCGTGACCCTGAAATGAACCCTTACTCTTCTTGAAACCTTGGTAATGATAACAATAGTACCAAGTTCAGAGGGTTGTTGAGAGGAAAGCACTTAGTAAACCAGGGGAACCGGTCCTAGAACCCTGAGGGTTCTATGAAATAAGCAGGAAAGTAGAAGGGCTAGAGGAAGCAATGCACTGTCCCTCTTTCTGCATAGGGTCCCCTTTGGCATTCATCTGAGAGTTCCCTATTGGCAGGCAGGAAAAGGAAACGGGAAAGGTGGTGTGGAGCCAGGGATCGGAACCTGTGAGATAAACTCACACATCCTTAACAGGGAGGGGGGCCAGGGGCCCAAAGCCCTGGATGGGGCCGTAGAACCTGCCTTAAGAAAAGGGAACGATTGAGCCAGGAACAATAACACACACACACACACACACACACCACTTCTATCTCCAGAGGCGTCCACTGCTGCTTACCAGAGGGGCTACTGGGAAGCGTGGGCGGCCACAGCTGCCCCTGAGGGAACCTCCTTCTTGATACCAGGGTCTCCAGGCTCAGTCAGTGGCTGGTTAAGTCCATGCCACTGCCCTGTTGAGGGACAGGGAGATGGGGAGGAGAGAGAGGAAGATGGAGATGCTTCTTATTGTTATTCATAATAAAAACAAACATAATTTTTATTCAATTATAAAAACAGTCATGTTATGTGCCTGTATCATAGCCCATAGAATATTAAACAGAAATTAACCATAGCAGGAGAATGACTTGTCCAAAGACTATCTCTATCTGAACTCCATTGAACGAGATGAGAATGAGATTAGCAATAATTAATAGTAGCAATAACACCTTCTCCCCGTTACCCAAAGTGTTTACTTTATCCTCCTGCATGATAGATTACTAAAGAAGAAGGACAAAATCAGAAGATCATCTTGTCCCAGGACTGAATGTAAAGACGAGAAGAAGGAAATAACAGCAATCGCTGGTATTTAGAGAAGTGCTTTATAAATATGATCTCATTTGATCCCCACAACAGCCCTACAAGAGGTACTGTTGTTATCCCTATTCTACAGCTGAGGAAACTGAGGCAGACAGCAGTTAGCTGACTCGTCCCATTGCAGAATAGCCACTCATCTGCATTAGTAGAGGGAGTTTCCTTACCGGGAATTCCCCATACCAATGAAATCAGGTCTTGGACCAAAAAAATAAAATAAAAACCCTTCCCTAAAACATAATCCCAAACCCACACACAACTGTTGTTTTCCTTTCACAGAACTAATTTTAGGAATACAGCTTATATTACAGGGCATCCTATATTTAGTACATGTCAAGAAATCTGACATTAGGATGGTTCTGTTTCCCACCACCACCAATTTTGACTCCTTTGCCCCTCCAAGGCTGCCCTCAATGTTCATTTTAAGATGACTTCTCCTGGAGATAGAACAGTGCACTGGGAAGACCTCAGAACCTTGGAATCCAAAGATCCAAAACCAAGGTCTCGCTTTGACACTTTGCTGGTTCTGTTACTGTGGGCGAGTCACTCTGCACTGGGACCCTCCGTTTTCTCATCAATAAGAAGGTAATGCTTGTACTAATTACCTTAGAAAGCACTTTGTAAACATTATATAAAAGAATTATTATTCTCATTTTCTTCTTTTTATTGGTGAAGCTTGAATACTATCATTATGTTCAATGGTTAGAGCACTGGACTTGGAGTCAGAAAGACCTGAGTCCAAATCCTGCCTCAGACACTTATTAAGCTGAAGAGTAAGTCTACTAGCCTTGCTAGGTCTCAGTTCCCTCATCTGAAAAATTGGATGATCCTTTCCAAGACATCTGTGATCCTATGAAACTGAGTCCCAGAGAGTTGAATGACCTGCTTGAGGTCAATTATACAAATATCAAGAGGCAGAGCTAGGATTTGGACTCAGCCAAATCTGACAAAGTTTAACAGGATTAAATGTAAAGTCCTATACTTGGGTTCAAAAAATCAATTGCCCAAGTACTTGGGCCTCAGTTTCCCTCACAGTAAAATGAGAGGGTTGGTCTGGATGATCTCTCCAATTCCTGGTTGAGCTAAATTCTCCTTTCCTCCAAATCAATATTCCCTCTCCTTCCTGCCCTAATTCACACAAATTATACTTGAAAGCACTTCCCCCTCATCTCAGCCTCTCAAAATCCTCCTTTTCCTTGAAGCCTTGACTCAAGTGGCATCGTCTTGGTCTCTGCACCTTCCCCAAGTTGTTCATATGTTCTGCCTCCTCAAATTTCCTTGTATTTACTTACATGGCATGTTGCATCCCCATTGTCACATGCCATACCTTGCACAAAGTAGTAAGTCAATGAACATTTATTAAGTGCCTACTATTGCCAGGCACCATGCCAAGTACTGAAGATACAAAAAGAGACAAAAGACAATCTCTTCCTTCAAGGACTCAGCATCTAATAGGTAGACCCTGTATTGACCTGAACTGAATTTTTATACAACTTATGTTGTTAGTTCCCTACAAGGGAGTTAACAAGACTGCCCCTTTAAAAATCCAACTTGCTAAGTGGTCCCATGTAGCTGGAAGCCTTTTAACTGAAATCCAAAGGAAGGAGAATGGCCGTAGACCAAGTCAGCCAAGAGGTAGCTTGCCAACATGCAAACAACTATGTACAAACAAGATATTCAGGCTAATCTGGAGATAATCAACAGAGAGAAGGTATTAGCATTAAGGAGGATCAGGAAAGGCTTCTTGGAGAAGGTAGCCTTTGAGCTGGGACCCAAAGGAAACCAGGGAGGCCAGGAGGTGGGGATGAGGAGGGAGAGAGCTCCAGATATGGGGGACAGTCAATGAAAATAACCAGAAGGAATCAGGAGATGGAGTGTCTTATGCAAGGAACAGTAAGAAGCCCAGCATCTCTGGATCACAGAGTATGTTTTAAAGTCTGCTGTGGAAAAGATTAAGAGAAAGCTCACTAGGTCTCAAATTCGGTGAGAAAAGACAAGATATATTTCCTGGATCAGTTTTCTTCTGGAGCATCTTGTGGGACTAATTGAGGCAATGTTTGATGGTTGATAAATTCTAATTATTTTTATAAATATTTTCTTTTACATGACAACAATAATTCACATTTCTGCAAGGTTTTCAGGTTTCTAAGGCACCTTCCTTACAATGACACTGTAGGTCAGGAAGTGAATGTTTTCTGATTCCCATTTCACCAAAGAGGAAATTGAAGGAAGTGCCTTACTCATGATCACACCGATAAAGCCAGAGCCAGAATCTGAACTTGGGTCCTCCATGTTCACTGGACCTCGGCCACCCACAAGAGGGACATGTTAGAAATCACTATAAACCAGAACAGCTCTTCCTCCAAAATATTGAACTCCTGAAATCCTCCTCTCTGACACAATGTCTTGTCCTCCCTTTCCCATTGTCTCATCCCTCCTACACCTGCTTTTTGCCATTATCAGTCACATGTTTATCAGCATGGACTCCAACCCTAAAGTCTCAGTTCCAGTTTCACAGTTCTGTCTATAAAGATTTGGGCGTGACCCCAGGGAAGCCAATGATGGAAAGAGACAGCCTCTTTGGGAAATCCTGTAGGCTCCCCCTCAAACCGGGTTGGTGTTTGGCTTGGCTTATTGATCAGGCAGGTCTTCATGGAAGCGAAGTGAACTGAAGGTTAGATTACTAAGGACTCTGATGTTGCCTACAGTTGAACCTCTCTGGCATAAATATTTTACCAGTGAAAAAATGGAAGTTGGACTAGCTTAGGGGTTCTTAACTTTTTTTAGACTCTTCTTGGGCAGTCTGGTGAAACCTATGGACTCCTGCTCAAAATAATGTTTTTTAATTCATAAAATAAAATGCATAGGAATATAAAAGAGACCAATTATATTGGTACATAGTTATCAAAATATTAAAAAACAAAACAAGTCCATTGCCCTAGGGTAGGAACCCCGTTAGATTAACTCTAAGATTCCTTCCCACTCTAAATCCGATGAGCCAAGGAAGTTGCTTGATGCACATTGGGCGGATCCCCTGATCCCACCTCTTCCTTGCCCCCAGACCATGGTCAAAGGGGACATAGCCTGGGCCCACTGGGCTCTGAGGTCAGGGCATACACTTTCAAGCTCTACCACAGAACCCTAAAGACCACCAGGACTTGGCTTCTTCCTTACAACCAAACCCTACTTTATATATCATTTCTTGAGAGCATGAATTGTCTTCCGAAAGACTCATGATGGAAAATGCAATCCACATCCAGAAAAAGAACTATAAAGTCTGAGTGTAGATCAAAGCATACTGTTTTTACTTTTTTGGTTGTTTTTTTATTCCTTGTGGTTTTTCTCTTTTGTTCTGATTCTTCTTTCACAACATGACTAATGTGGAAATACGTTTAACACGATTGTGCCTATACAACCTATATCAAATTGCTTGCTGTCTTGGGGAGGAGGGAGGGAGGAGGAGGGAGAGGGAAAAATTTGGAACTCAAAATCTTACAGAAATGAATGTTGAAAACTATCTTTACATGTAATTGGGAAAAAAAGAAAATACTATTAAGAGGAGGAAAAAAAGAACAGGGATTCTGTTTTCTTTTCCAACACTTAGCATACATAGTTCTGAACATAGATTAAGTGCTTAATAAAATGCTTTTTCACTTGTTCATTCATTCCCAGAAAGTTGGGAGGTTTCAGCTCAGTTTCCAGATGGAAACTTCAGCCAGGGCCCGGAACAATCATGGGCTGCCTCAGCCCAGGCACCTGGGGATACATCCATGACTGGCTTGGGAAAGGGCTCTTTAAGCTAGTGGTCTGGTTCCAACAAAGATGAGCCATCTCACCAGGGCAGAATCTCTGGTGGTGTCTGCCATTCCTGGACCCCCTTCTCGCCCCCAGTAGGCGAGACCTATTGGCTCTTTTCATCTATTCTTTCTGGGTCCCCCCCACCCCATCCCCAGCTAAGCACTATTAGTCTTCCTGCTGCCCTCTGGTGGTCTCATGGCACACAGCAGTCTATGGCTCTACTGATTCCTTCCCCTAGAGCTTTTGGAATTCATCCTTCAGGAGGACGTGGGCTGAAGTGAGAAGCTGAGATGCCTCTTGCTGGATGCAGGGAGGGGTGTTGTAGGCACAGCCTACCAGTGTTATCTCGGTTAGTTTTGCCTTTGCCTGCTACCCAGCTCCAATTTTTATCCCTTATCCTCTTCACTTATGCCCCAGCTTCCTCATTTGTTAAAAAAAAAAAAAAAAACAGGGGTTCTTAATTTGTTTTGTGTAAGTGACCCTCTGGCAGTCTGATGAAACCTATGGATCCCTTCTTAGAATTATGATTTTTTTTAAAAACTGAAGGAAATGCTACATCTCTCTTAAGGGTTGGTGAAAATAAAGATGCCATTTTCTCCTCCTTCCGCTTCCCAGGTTAAGAACCCATGAGATTCCTGAGGTCCTTCCCAGCTCTCACATCCTATGTTTTAAGATCCCTCCCAGCTCTTGACATTCTCTGGTCTAAGGTCCCTCCCACCTCTGACATCGTGTGTTCCAAGGGCCCCTCCCAACTTTGACATTCTATGTCACTAAGGTCCTAAGGCTCCTTTCAACTTTAAATCCTATGATCCACTGCCATTACCCACATGCTAAAAGATCTGGGCAGGCAAGTTTAATCAGCCCAGCTCAATCCTCAGAACCAGAACTCTTTGATTCCAGCACCTCCCTTCAATAAGTAGAAATGGCTTCTATACCCCTTGGAGTAAGAAACTTCTCCTCCCTTAAGTTCTGTGGAACTTTCCAAGAAGGAAATGGGGCAGCCCTGCCTTGGCACGTGGGATGCTCACTCAGAAGAGAGTGGCCCCACGTCACTGACACAGTCCAACCCCAGCCAAGCCCTGCTTTACTGACTGTCAACATATTTAGAATTCTAACACTCAAACGTTACTTACGCAGAGAGAAAACAAGCTAACCCTAGTGGGATGAGGGCTCAAGGAAGAATTGGCCCCCTTTATCCCTTGACACCTTGGCTACTTTCTCCACTGGTGTAGCTCGGTGAGGGAAGTCAAACTGGTAACTCCAAATTACATCTCTGGACTTTCATGGATTGGGTTCAGCCGTGGGGATTTCTCTCTAATAATCTCTTTGGCTCACACCTTCACCCAAGCTTTTCCCTGGAAATATCAGGATGTAATTCATGTGATTCCCCAGAAGGGCCCTGAGCTCCTAGGCAAGCATCAGGCTAACAAAGCATCAAATATAGGGAAGGTTTTATTTAACCCAATAGAAAAGAAAAGCACTCACACTGGCATCCATACGTTTTGCTAATTCATCTCTCTGGCTGGCTCCTTCTACCCCAGGGACATATACACTGGGATCAACCCTCCCATGTCTGCTCGACCTAAATCTTATCTGTGTTGTAGTGGATCCACTCAAAGAACCAGATGCCTTCCTCTTCAATAACAATTTTCTTTTTAAAAATTGCTCCCCTACCAAATACCAAAATGCATCTTATTCTTTCAGCACTTATCAAGCATGTATTAAAAATAATACTTTGACTGAAATCCTCTAAGCATTGGTTTTCACATCTGTAAAGTGGAGCTAATGATGCCTGTTTGCCCATCCCCACCCCGGGGCTGTTGTGAAGAAAGCCTAGAAAAGCAAAAACTATGAGGGTCATGGGGCGAGGGCAGGGGGATTGAAAGATAAATTAAAGAAAGCCCTTCATGGAAGGAATTTAGGGTTGAGAAATCTTTGGGCTCTGGAAGGGTTCCTACCCTGCCAGATTCCCTGGTCAAATCCCAAATGCCCACAGGGTGAATGCCCCATACTGCTATCTCACTGACTTAGCAGGTGGCTGGCCCCAGCAAGTCTGCTGACATGGAGCCAGGACAGCAGAGGGCCCTGGAAGGCCCATGGCTCAGCTTGGCCAAGGGCTAAGCCAGCTGTTTCTCCTGACTTTGGAAATCCACTGCTCCTCACGCTTATTTCAGGGCCCTGAGGACTTGTCTGCCCACCTGGCTCTGGGTCAGATTGGCTCTCCAAACTAGGATAGTAGGAGATGGAAGCTTTGGAGTTTAAGATCCCTCAGAGTTTGAGACATCCTCAAACATCTGGGTCCCAGTGCCCACTTCAGCCAGTGGCAAAGGAGCATCTGCCCAGAGATCTATCTCAAAGACCCAGAAAGATGCATTATTCCCCCTTCCTCCAAAGACTATGGTCACAGATGGTTCTGTGAGCTCAGAAAGTCAGCTCACAGAAGGACCTCCCTCTACCCTCAGTGCCATTGAAAGGACTCCCTGACACCAGAAGTTTGGAGCTGGCAGCTGAGACTCAGCAGACACACAGCCCTCACCTGGTAGGGATCCTTTTGGAAGGAATGTCCCTGCCCACTGGTGTGGCTGGACGTGGAGGACGAGGTTTGAATCTCAGCTTTGCTAAATGAGAAGCTTCATGGTACCATAGAAAGACCACTGATTTGGAGGACTGAAGACCTGGGTTCAAATCATACCCTGCTACCTACTACCTGTATGACCTTAGGTAAGTCACTTAAATTTTGGAGACTCCAGTTTCTTCATCTGTAAAATGGGGGAGGGGAGAAGGGAGTTAGATTAACTGACCTCTAAGGTCCCTTGCAGATCTCAAACCTTACCTACTAGCCTGGTGATCTTGAGGAGGTCACATCCCTTCTCGGTGCCTCAGTTTCCTCACATGCAAAATAAGAGGCAAAGCATCATAGTGGAGAGAGTACTGATGAAATCCCACCCCAAACCCTTACTAGGTCTGTGACCCTGGAATCATTTAAACTTTCTGCCTCAGTTTCTTCATGGAGAGTGGAGGCAAGAGGCCTGGACCAGATAACTTCTAAGGCTATGATTCCACCGCTCCAAGCCAGGCCTCCTCTCTGTTCCTCAGAGGACATGGGCAGGCTTCCACCCATGCTCCTGCATAGTCTGGCCAAGGCAAAACTCACTGACTTCCTGGCCACCACACAAGGTCCAATGGCCTGGGGAGCTCTGTGGAGCAGGAGCCTGCCTAGGGATGAAGAGGAAACCCAGGCTTCCAGCCTAGAGCTACAAGGCAGTAGGTCCCCACTCCACCCTCCCCATACCCATTAACAGAAAACAGGAACGGAGCACCCAGGGCAACTCCGGAGGAGGGAGAGAGGGTTCAGGAGAGAAGCAGGAAGGCAGGATATCAGCAAGGGATTGCTGCTACACACTCGAGCGTACACACACACACACACACACACACACACACACACACACAAAACCACATACATACAACCCACACACAAACACATACATATACAGACACACAAAACCACATAACATATACACACAATATATACACATACAACCACACACACACAAACATATACAAACACAACCGCATACATACAAACATGTACACACAAATACACACACACATATAGCTATGCGACCTCAGGCGCCTTACTTCTCTAACCAGTTTGTAGAATCCACTTCCCAGGGCTGATTACTGGGGAATCCTTAAATCCTGGTGGAAACGTAAGTTGCTGTTATTCCAGCTTGCCTCACCTATGTCCACTGTACTTCAGTCCAATGTACTTTCCACCATCATCTCATTTGAACCCAGTAAGGTAGGGTTTTTTTTTTTTCACAGGTTAGGAGACTGAGACCCAGAAAAAAGAAGTAAATGGAGATTAAAAACCAGGGCCTCTTCTATCTCCAGATCCTGCCTTCTTTCCACGAACAGCTCACAGATAAGGTTTGCAAAACACTTCACAGACATTATCTCACTTGAGCCTCACATCAACCCTTCAAGGCAAGCGCCCTTTTTGCAGATGAGGAAACTGAGGCTTAGAGTTGTTGTGACTTGTCCACACGGCTAACAAGGGTCAGAGGTAGGATTCAAACCCAGATCTGAGTTCAGACTCCAAGTCCATGGTTCTTTCCATAGCATGATTCTAAGGCTTTGGGATTGACCCCCCCTTCCTCCTCCTGCCCCCCCCCCCCCCCCCCCCCGCCAACATAGCAGGTACTCAACCAATGCCAGATGGCCACGGAAGGTGGAAAGGGGCTTAAGGAGGCTGGTTCCTGTACTGGAAGATTAGATGCTGAAGGTAGGATTTGGGAGAGGAAGGGGGCCCTGTGGGGGTGGGGTTAGAGAGGAAAGTAAGACACATGGCAAGTGGGGAAAATGAAAATCCCAGGATTTTAGAACAACTGTGTTTTCTTTAAATGTCAATTCACTCACTCATTCATTCTAGACTACATATAAGACCTGGTTGTAAGCCCTGGAAATACAAAAGAAAATGAAAAAGTCTTTGCCCGCCAGGTGCTTACTTTCTCCTGGGTGGTGGCGGGGTCAGGAAAGGGGAGGGGAGGTTGTGACCTTTATACAACATTTATACAAATACAACATTTAAATAGATCAGGATGTGCAACATTATTTGAGTTGAGGCTAACAACCCAGGGGAATAGCACCTAATTCAGGGGTTGTGCATACAGTAGGAACTTAATAAAAGTTTATTGAATCATTGGATTGACCTGCAGGGCTTCCAGTTGGAAGCCTAACCTGGACCACATAGCTAGAAAATGTTTGAGACAGGATTTGAACACAAGTCTGCTTTACTCCTCATCTGAGCTGGATCAGGAAGGAGGTAAGGATTCAAAGGGATGGGGGGCAGCTAGGTGGTGTGGTGAGTAAAGTACCAGCCCTGGAGTCAGGAAGACCTGAGTTGAAATCCAGCCTCAAACACTTGACACTTACTAGCTGTGTGACCTTTAACCCCCAATTGCCTCACACACACAAAAAAAGGAAAAATATTCAAAGGAATGGAGTCCTTTGGAATTATAATGATTCCCCAAGAGCTCTAGAAAAAGAAGAGCACAGAAGGGGAGGCAAAAGAGAAATATTGAGGTTTCTTTACCTGAGGATAACATTCTAATATTTCACACAATTTTCCAAGGCAACGCCCCCTAGCCAGATTGGTTACATCACCTGCCTGTGCCCACAATACTCCCAAGAAATATGAGCCTAGAATGCCCTTCCCTATCCTTCAAAACACCTGCTCCAAGGAGCTATCCCTGACCCCCACAAGCCTCCCCAACTCTGCCTCTCCATCCTCAGACCAACAGAGAGACAGCGCCGTGCAGTAGGAAGAGCCCTCGGCTCAGAAGTCAGACAACCAGGCTCAGTTGTGACCTCACTCCTCCGAGCTTCAGCTTTCTCCTCCACAAAAGAAGGATAAAAATACTTGTACCATCTACTTCACATGGGGAAGAAAGGACTTTGTAAACTGTGACGAGTCATCAAATAGCGAGCCATTGAAGCTAGTGCATCCTCCCACCTGGGAACTATCATTTAACTCCATTTAACTCCTTAATACATATTCAAAACTATAAAACACTAGGTAAAAGCAAGACACTATTATATATGCTCCTTGAGAACACACACACACACACACACACACACACACACACACACTCACCAGAACAGGTGTTCCATTTAATCAATTTCTTAAAAAGTAAGCTCCTTGAGGGCAGAGACCAATTTTTTTTTTGTATCTCCAGTGCTTAGCATGAGGGCCTGGCACATAGTAGGCACTTAATAAAGCTTGTGGAATTGAATTAAATTGAATTTGCTGCCTGTGAACCCTGAGGGTTCTGTCCTAGAAATCAACCGAGCAGAATGAGGTGGGCTTGGGTTTGAAAAGCAACCCATCTCCAGCCTCACCACCAGTACTGGGCTGGGAACTGGGAGATCCGAATTCATTCCAGGCACTGCCACGGACTAGTTGTGTGACCTTGGATGGGTCACACCCTCTCTCTGGGCTTCAGTTCCCTTAACTATAAAATGGAGATGATTGCACCCTTCCTCCCTCTCCGGGTTGTTGAACTTTGTGATTTTGGATGCATTGTATAAATATCAGTTGTTTAATTATTGTTGTTAACATATTTTTAGGAAATCTTGGAAAGGAGATGGGCATGAGACCTTCCCCCCAAGTGGAGCAGCTCCCCGAGGTTTCCAAACCACAGCCCTCTTATCTCTGCCACCTTGAGTGATGCTGATTTAACCCTTAGCTTGCTAAACCTCCACATCTTTGCTCACCCTGTAAGGACCTCTCTCCTCTTCTGTGCCTGGCAATCCACAGTGTTCACAAAGCCTGGCTCAAGCCCTACCTTTTCACACTTTTGACAGCACTCACCCGCTACTGTTGTTCAGTTGTGATCGATCTTCGAGACCCCTTTTGGGGCTTTCTTGGTAAGGATGCTAGAATGGTTTGCCATTTCCTTCTCTAGCTCATTTGACAGGTGAGGAAACCAAGGCAAACAGGGTGGAGTGACTTGCGCAGGGTCACACAGCTAGTAAGGTCTGAGGTCAGATTTGAACTCAGGTCTTTTGGACTCCAGGCCCAGCATTCTTTCCACCGCTCCACCTGGCTGCCTGCCCTCCATACCAAATAATTTAACATTTGATGATGCACCATCTTTGCAGAATTTAGAGCTGGAAGAGATCTCAGAGGCCCACTAGTCCAACCTGTATACGAGCAGGGACCCCTTCTGCAACATCTCTGGCTACAGCCATCAGTCTTCATTTGAATCCCTCCAGTGACGGGAAGCTCACTACCTCTATAAGTGGCCCACTTTCCTTCTAGACCTCTAACCATTAAGAAGTTTTTCCTTATTTTTAAATAAAATCTGTTGTTCTCAAATTTTCAACCACTGTTCTTAATTCTGCCTTCTGGAGCCAAATAGGACAGGTTCAATTCCTTTTCCACGTAAGACAGCCTCCCTTTCCTCATCTATAAATTGAGAGCAGTAATACAAGGCTGTTATGAGAAAGGCTTTTGTAAAGCTCAAAGCCCTAAAGAAATAGGATTTTTTATTGTCCTTCTTATTCTGTCCCCTCCCAGCCGTGCTTCTGACTTCTGGACTTTCACACCCTGGAACCCCCCTCAATGTCTTAGGCCTCCTCATTCTGGAACATCTATCCATCCCCTGCCATGCCTGCTCCCTTCTCCCAGGACCTCTCTTTTGGGGAGGGCGCAGGCCAGTCAGCCTTCACCCCCACCCCCTTCCCCATTCTGCTTCCAACCTTCTGGACTTCAGCACCATCAACACCACTGGGCCACCTTCCCCCAGCCTCTCCCATCTGCTTTCCAGCTCCTTTCTCTGGACTGTTTTAAGCCCCTTGAGGACAAAGGTTCTTTCTTTTTGCTTGTATTTGTAACTCCAGCATTTAGCATAATGCCTGGCATACAGTAAGCACTTAATAAATGCAGGCAGCCTACCTGCTTGGCATTTCCATTTCATAGGATCATAGGTCCAGAGCTGGAAGGGACCTTAGAAGCCATCTAGTCTAAATGAGGGACTGAGGCCCAGACTGTTTGTGGCTTGCCTAAGGTCACATAAGTACTTACAGAGCCAGGATTCAAACTCAGATTCCCTAACTCCAAATCCAGGACACCTGCCATGGGCACCATCCAGCCACGTAGAGAATTCCCCACATGGAAACTCCCTCCATGCAAATCTATAACTTAACAGTCTTAAAAAGTTGCCTAAGACACTGTGAGGGTAAGGGACTTACCCAAGGTCACACAGCTAGTCTCTGTCAAAAGTAAGCCTAGAACTCAGGTCTTCCTAACTCCTAGACCAACCCTTTGCCCACTAGTCAAGCCCATTAATTCCACCAAGAGAAGGTAAAGTCCTCGAAGGCAGGTATTGTTTCATTTTTGTCTTTCTATCTCCAGGGCCAGCACAGAGTAGATGTTTAATGCACACTGAATGAATGAATGAATGAATGAATGAATGAATGAATGTTCTCCAATTATTTTATATGCCAAGGTCCTTTTTTCTTATCTCATAAACTCCTTGTAGACAGGGACTACATCTTTGCTCCCTTGTCACCCCCTAGGTCTCATCCACTACAGACAGACCTTTTTTGACTTGGTTGACCCTTCTAAACACAATCCCACTTTAAAAAAAAAATGTGGTCTTCATACCGGAGAGAAAAGCCAAGACAGCTTGGCCACTCCTGGCCCGGGCCTGGGCCCCTTCCCTCACTAATCAAGGAGCAAGCACTAAGAAGGAATCTCTAAACATTTAGAGAAGAAAGGAACCCTCTACCCGAAGTGGCCCTGTGGGGCTTTAGAAGGGAGAAATCATGCCTGACAAACTCGATAGCTTTCTTGATAGAATTACAAGACTGGTAGATGAAGGAAATGCAAGCCGGGTAATATATCTTGATTTTTTAGCAAAGCATTTGATACTGTGCCTCGTGTAATCTTACAAAATTAATTCAAACAGGCTAGGCCCTAAGCACTTGTCAGTGGAGGCCTGAGAGCAGAAGGGCTCATGGGGTGGGAAAGGTGGGGAGGGGGGAGGGCGGAGGAGAAGCAGGAGGAAGGGGAGGGGTGCCAGGGCTGGAGAGAAAAGTGAAGGCACCTCCAGGAGGGGGTGAGGTGGGATCTTAGGTCAGCTCTTCTCTAACATCTTTATTAATGATCCCGAGAACAGGAGTAAACAGGCCTCTAATGGAATTTGCTGAGGATATTAAGTTGGAAGGTGTTGGGAACACCAACGAGGACAGCTCCAGAGAGACCTGGGGAGACAAGAAGCCTGACAGAAGTCACCAAGTCAGGGAGGGAGGAGTGGGGAGGATGCCAGGCGCTGTCCAGAGCAGTAGGAAGCTCTGGAGCAGAGGTGAGAAGGTTCCAGGCAAAGCAAGAAGGGGGCTGGAGTGGAGGAGATGCCGATCAGCATCATTCCCCTCTGAGATGCCACCAGGGCATCTCAGGTGGAGCCAAGAAGAGGCTTTCTTTGGCCCCAAATTCAGAGAGGAGCTTGGGGGTTATACTTAAGTGTAAGTCTAGAGCAGTCAGGGAGATAAAAGAAAGAGAAGAATTTGGAGGAGGGAGCTAGGGGCACCTGGCACCTAGGGTAGGGAAACCCTTGCATGGACAGACACAGCCCCATAGCCAGGGGCTTGTCTCTCAGCTCTGAAGAACCTGAAAGCTACTGGGGGATCCTGAAGGGAGGGCACTTGAGAGCCCTGAGGAAGGGATAAAAAAGCCAGCTGGAGCTGCCAAGAGCCTCCTGGTTCTGTTCTTGGGCACTGCCAGGGGAAGTGATGGGCATGAGACAGAGTGGGGATGAAAGGAGGTGAGAGGGCAGGCAGGGGCCCCACCTCCCAAAAGAAACATCAACCAGAGCATTGGTTTACTACAGATTGAAAGGTCTGGTTCTGTCCTGACTTTTGGGGTGCTCCCAGAATCAGTAAAATGATGATTCCTTCTTTGTTAGACACTTTAGACACACGGGGAGGCTTGCCAGGGATACCTTAGACTTATGGGAAAGTGGAAAGATTTGGGATCAGAGGACCTGAGTTCAAATCTTGACTGTCACTACTTTTGTGTGACCTTGGGGAAGTTACGACCTCTCTGGGACTCAGGGTCCCCATCTTTAAAAAGAGTATGTCAGACTAAATGAGATCTCTCCCAGAAATCTATGCTCCCATGATTCAGCACCATCCTGGCCTTCCTTCTCCAACAAGGAGCAAACACGAAAAAGGGAATGGGGGAGGAGTGGGACCCAGAGATGCTGGCTGCCTCTGCAAATGAGGGAAGTGGACACCCCACAGCTTCGGGGGGAGGGGTGATGTCCCTCTCTATTTCCCTCTCCAGGGACTTGGAGATCCCAGATTCTGCTTGCCTCTCGACTTAAGCCACTCCATCCATGGGGCTTGCTGGCCAGGCAAAGGTGAACAAAGGGAAGAGTCTACCAGCATCTCTCAGCTGTCCAGTCAGAGGAAGGGGCTTGCATGACTCCCTGAGGGACAGAGGCTAGTTCACTGTCTTGTACATAGTAGGGGCTCAGTACATAGTTGCTGACTGAATGGATAGAAAGATAGATGGAGGAATGAAAAAATGAATGAGGCTGTAAGATTGTCCTCCTTTGGGGTCTGTTAAGAGTACAGTGCCTGGCTCACTTCTATAAGGGATTTAGGGATAAACTTCCTGGACAGATAAGGGTGGACTTGCTGACCCTGGGTGTCCCTCTCTGCCAGCCCTAAGATTCTCTGATCCCTAAAGATTAAGCTCCAGATGAGTAGTCTAGGGCAACCTAGCTAAGAATCTCACTGAAGAGACAGAGCCAACCCAAGGACCACAGGATGAAGGACCCTCTCTGCCATGGTTGTTCCCTAGGTCAGAAGTAAAATGGGCCCCCCCCAGAGGGGCTGAGACCCCCTTCTCCCAGGTGGTTGGCATGACTGCTGAGCATGCTTTGTGGAGGGTGCCTTTACTATACATTTTCCCCCTTCTCACCATCACCACCACATCACTGATTACGGGGAACAAGTCTGTTTCCATGGAAACCATACAGTGACTAAGGGCTTCGGGACCTGCTCTGAACCAGATTGTGAATATCAAAGCTGCCCTGGGCCCTGAAGAGGGGATCTGGGGGCAGTGAAGAGGGATCCTGAGGTAGATGAGGGGACAGGCAGGAAAGTGCTGGGAATGCAGACCCCAGGGGGAAGGAAGCCACCCGTCAGGTACCTATCTCAGGGACCCTCTGAGGATATACCTTGGCTCATGGGCTCAGACACAGCCTATGGACAGCTGGTCCCCAGGGACCAAATCTGCTCAACTTTGGCTGCAATTACATTTTTTTCCAGCTCAGTACAACCTGGGCATCGTGAGTTGGCTGTGCCCATCACCCTCGCCAGTATCTGTCACTGCCCAGTCAAAGATCTGTCGGGGATGCTCTTTTTGAAACTGCTTTTCCCAAAGGCAATCCTGGGGAGGCCAGCAGGTGGGGGTGGAAGGCCTGGGGTTGGGGAGCAGTGGGGAGGGGAAGCAGTCTGCAAGCAGAGAAGGAACTGAGGAACTGAGAAAGATTGCCCTAGAAGACACCCCTGCTGCACAGAGAAGAGGGAAATTTGGATTTTAGAAACCAAATATGTTTGTACTCTGTGGTTTCAGAAAGTTGCAAAGGAGGGTCTTAGGAGGGCCTGGGGAGGAGGAGGGAGAGATATTAAATGATCCCAAGGCCACAGCAGGGGCTGTATACAGACAATCCCTCACAGCCCCTTTCTCCTCTTCCCCCACCTCAAGACCTGTCCTACCCCAGGGATTGTCACTAGCCAGAAGGGAAGGGAAAGGTCGAGAGTCCGCAATCAGATCTGGGCAGCAGATGGGCTGTCCCTCCACCCAACCCCTAAAGGCGCCCCCAAAATCTTCCTTCTCTCCCCCTGCCCTTGCAGGGTGGGGAATTGCATGTCCAGAGATGGGGGTGTGGTGGAAACTCGATCTCTTTCCTGTCAATGGGCCCAACGGTTACCACGGATCATTTGAAGTGATATTTCCTGAAAGCCACGGGTAGGTAACCACCCCTCCCCATCCTGATTCACTCCCCAAAGACAGAATAGAGGACAGACTGAATTCCGAGAGGCTAACTAACCCCCAGCCCTCTCCAGCCCCACTGCTGCACTCAGCCACAGCCCCCCAAAGCCTTTTTGTTCCTGGCCACCCAACCCCAGTTCCTCCTTAACCTGGGCTCCATCTTCAGCACCCACCCCGGAAAGCTCTGGGAGCCAGTGTTTGCTCCTTGAGGCTCCTGCCTCTGCCGACCCCACTGGCACAGTCTCTGCAAAAAGCCCATCCCCATCTTCCAACCCAATCCGTTGTCCTTGGGGGTTTAGGGATTATGGGGTGCCCAAGAAGTCGCTGATGCCCAGGAGTCTCCTTATTCCAAAGGACTTGCTTTGGGAGATCTCTTCCCCTGTCTGCCCTCTTTATTCACCATAGTTGAGCAGGGTTGAAGAACGGACACCAGGGCAGAAGCTGGGGGAGGGGAGGGAAGCAGAAGTGAGGGGACAGACAGCACGGTGAGATATGAAGTCCAGCCGGAAAAGCCAGAACCATGGTCTTTCCCCAACTCCCGCAAGGCACCAAGCTATCATTGACCCCTAGCAGGGCTTCTCCCCTCGCCATCTGGACAGTGACGACCACTTGGGTTCAAGCCCGCAAAGCCTGGAGGAGAGAGGGGTGGCACCAGCACCTAGAGGGAAGAAAGAAGGCCTGGGGTTTTGGGTACTTTCTCTGTGGACTTTGCCTCCCCTGCCTCATATTGGCCAGACTGAAAATCTGACCCCGCTCGTCACTCTACTGAGCCCCCTGTCTCAGAGCCAGGGAATGGTACCAGGAAAGTTGGATCCGAAGGGCGCTAAGAGGTCCTTGAGCGGGGTGGGGGGTGAAAAGGGAGATGGACAGGGAGTCAGGCAAGCCACGGCTCAACTGGTCCTAAGCCTGTTCTGGACAATACCAGTGAAGAAAGGAAGGGGACCTCATTCGAGGCAACTGGACAAGTTTGCTTTTTCTTCTTAAGTCTGTGTGTTGGGTGTGGGGGATGGAAGAAATCAGAGGCACCTCATTCCGTCAGAACACTCCCCCACATATGGCCCCAGCGCCCCCAAGTCCTGGGCATTTGGAGGGGGAGCCCCTATGTTGGCAAAGTCCCCCAAACCCTGCCCAACAAGGCACTGCCTGCCTCCCTCGCTCCGGTCACCGATCACCCCTCTCTCTGGTCGTCTCCAGGGCTCCGCTTCCCTGGTACTACCGGTACCCGGGTCCCCCGACTAGAGTCCCTCCGCAAACGCCACCGCCCTGGTGGCCCAGGGTGGGCGCGGGGAAGGAAGGGAACTCCGCGGACAGCCTGGGGGTGCCCCGTGGGGATCCCTCACCCTCGCCCCTGCCCGATCGGTCCAGTACCTGGTCTGGGCTGCGCCGGGAGCCGCTGCAGCGCCCAGCGCTGGCTCCATCCCGCTCCGTCTCAGGCTCCGTCCGAATCCGCGGGCGCCGGCGGCGGCAGCGGCGGCATCCTCCGCCCTCGGCCCTCTCAGCCTCCTCCTCCACCTCTTCTCGGATCTCTCTTCCTCCTCCTCTTCCTCGGGCTCTCCTCTCAGATCTCTCCTCTTCCTCCTCCTCCTCCTCGGCCCCTCCTCCTCCTGCGCCTCTGTGCGCCCCTTACCGGCCCCTCTCCATGACTCGGGGGCGCACGCAAGCCCTGAGCGGGTCGCCCCCGGGCTCCTTGTTCGCCCGGGCCCGCCGGGTTGGGAGGCTGCGCTGGCAGCTGGGATCCGAGGGCCGGGAGCCGGGAGCTGGGAGCCTCCACTGCCGCAGCCGCAGCTGCCTCGGGAGCAGGGAGGGCCCGGGCGCGCCGCAGCGCCCGGTGTCTGCAGGAGAGAACAGGAACAGAACCGCTGTCCGAGCCCTATCCTGGCCGCGCAGCAGCAGCGCTGCAGCCGCCTGCCCGCCTGCCCGCGCGCCTCCAGTCCGGGAGCCGACAGCTTCGGCCGCCCGAGCTAGCAGCCAAAGCTACGGGCGGGCGGGCGGGCGGGCACTGCGGGTCCCAACTCCGCCCCTTAGCCGGCCGGCTCCCCCCACTCTCTCCCTCCCTTCCTTCCTCCACCTTCCCCACCCCTCGAGGCCCCCAGAGCTGAGCTGCGCTGTCTCTCTCTCTCTCTCTCTCTCTCTCTCTCTCTCTCTCTCTCTCTCTCTCTCTCCCTCTCCCTCCCTCCCTCCCTCTCTCCCTCTCCCTCTCTCCCCCTCCCACCTCTCTTCCTCTCCCTCCCTCTCTCTCTTCTCTCTCTCTCTCTCTCTCCCGCTCTCTCTCTATCTCTCTCTCTCTCTCTCTCTCTCACTCTCTCTCTCTCTCTCTCCCTCTCTCTCCCCCGCCTCCCCTCTCCGCCCCCACCGCCTTGGACCCAGGGGCACAGACCTCTGCCCTCACTCCTCACGTGCAACAAAAGCTTCATCAGGACCGCACTAGCTATTCCGAATCCTGTCCCCTCCTTTGACATCCCTAGACGGATGACCGCCACAAGACCCGCCTCTCCATCTTCCCAGATCCCTGAGGACCCAGGTCTACAAGCCAAAACATCTCATGTCAACCTCTACCACCACTACCACCTCACGTGGTGAAAGGAGGGGGCCTAAGTCACTACCCTTTGGCCCAAGCCCATTCCTGGCCTTAGCTGTTCTCTCTTGGCCCAGGGAGTAGGGCAGCCCAGTTGGCACGTCTTCCCCACCACTACTCAGGGCCATATGGCGCTACCCACTACTCAGCTCCTTCCCTTCCCCCTCCTCGTGATGCATTCAGAGTCAGAACTCCTAGCCTCCTCTGGGACTATGAATAGGATCCTCTCCCGGGGAGTAGGGAGTAAGAAACCACTGATTGCTCCCAAACACACCTCATCCCGCCCCGCCCCACCCCACCCCCCACAACTTCCTTAAAGGCAGAGAAGACACATCTAGTGTTATTCTCCAATCTTCGCTCCTGAATAAGGCCAAGTAAGAGCAGAGGTCAATAAAGCTGCCATCCTGTCAGGTCGGCACCCTCTCTCCCCCATATCCCACACAATGCCCCCAACTCTCTCTCTCTCTCTCTTTCTCTCTCTCTCTCTCTCTCTCTCTCTCTCTCACACACACACACACACACACACACACACACACACACACACACACCCCACACTTTTTTCCTTTGGTTAATAAGGGGGAAAAGTCGGTCTAAATGAATGCATTCCCCAGGTAATTCTGAAACAAAGTCAGCCCCACCTTCCTGCCGGCTCTAGGCTTCGAAGAAGAACCGGTCAGGACTGCACTATGCAGCCCAAGGCCCAGAACCACAAAGATATGACAGTCCTTTGGCAGATGGCTCAAGATAGACAGAGCTCTCCCTCAGTTCCCTCAGGACACATGATTGTATTAATTCTATAAATCTCTCCCCTCTCTCCCACTCCGAGCAGCCCAGGACTATGGCTGGCAGGGCGAAGGTCATTACTATTTATTTTCTTTCACATCCTATCTAGCTCCCAGATTGTATACCCAGCCCATTCATCCCTACTCCCTACCCCTTGTCCTGGGACTTAAGGTGTGGAGAATTTGCCTGAAGGTGGGTGGGGCAAACTCCACCCCTCCGTAAGGAGTTCCCTCTGCCCTAGAGAGATCCAAGGAATGACTGGTAGGCAGAGCCCTGGACCATCTAAAAGGCCATATTCAGCTGGTAGAATAAAAGAATAGGATTGCCAACAGGGTGCTAAAACCATGACATTCTCATATTCCTCTCCAAGATGTGATGCCTTGAAATCCTTAATGAGAATGTCGCCATTCTATAAGTTGGGACTCTATATTGAAAAGTCCTGTTTGTTCTGTTATGGAAAACTCAAGGTGATGCAACCCAGTTCAAGGGGGGGTGGGGAGGGGGAGGAGGGGCCAGGAGGGGTGTGCCACCATGGAGAAGTATGGGCAAGGAGCCCAAGAGCCGGGACATCTCTCTACCTGCCACCACCCAAAACATTTTTTATGGAAAACCTAGCTTGATGCAACATAGTTCTAGAATCTCATTTTCCTTTTTGCCCAGGGCTATTTGGAGCTTCTAGAGTTTTCAGAAAATAGGTGAAACAAGATAAATGCTCATTGGTCAAACTTCATCTCCTGGAGGGTAAAGACCATTTTGTTTTGTTTTGTTTGTGCATGTACAGGGATTGGTATATGGGCACCTAATGTAGAATAAACTTGTTGAATTGAATAGATGGGTTTCTCTCCCTCCCTCCCTCCCTCCCTCTCTCTCTCTCTCTCTCTCTCTCTCTCTCTCTCTCTCTCTCTCTCTCTCCCTCTCTCTCCCTCTCTCTCTCTCTCTCCCTCTCTCGCTCTCTCCCTCTCTCTCTCTCTCTCTCTCTCTCTCTCTCTCCCTCGCTCCCTCTCTCTCTCTCTCTCTCTCTCTCTCCCTCCCTCCCTCTCTCTCTCTCTCTCCCTCTCTTTCTCTCTCTCCCCCCCCTTTTTTTTCTTTCCCTGTCCCTGTCTCTGAAGGTATCTTTGTCTCTGTCTCTGTGTGCATGTCTCTGTATCTGTTTGTCTCTGTAGGACTGTCTACCTCTGTCTCTGCTTCAACCTGATTGATTAGTAGTGAGTATTCTTTTTTCCAAACTCTGCTACCTTTTGGGCAAAGAGAAGAGAAATGAAGAAATGGCCAAAATAAAGGGATTAGGGGAGTAGTAAAGAGAAAAGAATCCAGAAGCTTACATTTTTTTATTTTTTTTAAGAAAACTATTTGAGCACTACAATTTGGCAGAGCTAATCTGAGGGATGCCAGGACCTTCTTTCCAGTTTCCTGGAATCAGTCAATCAATATGTCTCACTGTTACTGTGCTTCCCCTCTGAATGGTGGCTGGCTGTAAGGATGCAGAAGACCCAGCTCCTACCATGAAGGAGCTCCCCCATTTAGAGAGAGCAGGCATTCATAAAATAATTAAAGAAAAACGTGAGGCTGTCTGTGATTCAGAGCTATATTGTGTGGGCCAGATGGGAAGGGCTGCTGGAGTCGAGGGCATCAGTGAGGACCAAAGTGATCTGGGAAGGTTTCATGGAGGAAGCAGGACTTGAGCCAGGCCCTTATATTTGGAATCCCTCCCTCTTCCTCCCCCAGGAGCCCTTGTTTCCTTGAGAGCATAGCACCCCTTTTATGAGTCATTTCCTGATACCCCTTCCCCCAGCTATTAGCAGTACCTTGCTTTGCATTATACTATATATAATTTGTGTTTCCTTCCTTACCTTCTGTTTTCTGAGTGGAATGTAAACTCCTCGAGGGAAGGGGGAGTTCCATTTTTGTTTTTGTACCCCAAGCCCAAGCACATTGCC
The DNA here is from genome assembly GCF_011100635.1 of Trichosurus vulpecula. NCBI lineage: Eukaryota > Metazoa > Chordata > Mammalia > Diprotodontia > Phalangeridae > Trichosurus > Trichosurus vulpecula. The sequence goes on from NC_050578.1 coordinate 257,318,229, forward strand.
TCATGTTATAGGGCTTCATAAAGGTTCGTTGAATTGTTGCTCAGTTGTTTCAGTCTTTGAACTCAGGAAGATGAGTCTGAATCCACTGGGTCCACTGGGCCACCTGAAGTGAATTCAATTAATTGAATTGAACCTTATTTCACAGGTAAGATTTGGAGGGCAAAAAGAGAACGGAGGACAGTCCAAGTGAAAGAATGAAAAAGGCTGACTGATGTAGCGGCTAGAGGGCTGTCCTTAAAGTAAAAAAGACCTGAGTTCGAGTCCTCCCACTGACAATATGCTGGCTTTGTGACCCCTGCACAGATCACTTCTACTGTCAAAGCTCCAAGCAAATCTTTGAGACTGGAAGTTGCCACAAAAGCAGGCATCTGCGTTGATAGAAGGAGTTTCCTCACTGAAAGTTCCCCAAACCAATCAATCACAGGTCTGGACAAAAAGGAAAAAAAAAAGACAACGTTGGTGAAAAGAAGGGGGTGAGTATGAGCATCATTGCCTCAGTGAGTAGATGACATGAGTAGGAGTAGTTGGTGAAAGGCATGATGGGAAAAGCCAGAGGGCCAGAGTTCAAGTCCTAGCTCTGTTATTTATTTCCTGAGTGACCTTGGGCAAGTCTTTTCACCTCTCAAGTGAAGTTTCTTCATCTGCAAAATGAGAAGATTGGGCAAGATGCTGAAGTCCTTTCCAGCTCGAAATCGCTGCTCCTGGGAATCACTGGTATTCCTTGAACACTTACAGGCTTACGAGCTCCTCTGCCTCCATTTGTCAGTCCTAACAACAACCCTGTGAGGGAAGTAAGGCGAACGTTACCGTAGCCATTGCACATTCAGGAAGATTGGGGCTCAGAAGAATGGACTGACCTGCCCCACGGTCATCAGTATCAGCTGGGATTGGTGCCAGGTCTTTCCACTACAACGCAGCTGCCTCCTAAAGGAACAGTGGGACCAGGGGGGCATGGCAGAGAGTGACAGCCCCAAAAAATTAATAAATGAATAACTGACATCTGTACAATATTTGAAATTTTGTCAAGATCTTTTTTATCTCACTTGACCCTCACAACAACTCTATGAGGCAGGTATTTAGTGTGAGCATTATTTTAATGTTGAAGAAACTGAGGCTCCAAAAAGTTAAATGACCCCTCCAGGGTCACACAGCTGGCAAATGTCATCGTTGGAATAAGAATAATAACCATACTTCATATAACATGTTAAGGTTTGCAAAGTGGTTTATCTCACTTGACCCTCACAATGACTCTGAGGTGAGTACTAGATTGATTCTTATTTCAGTTGAGGAAACTGAGGCTGGAAAACGTTCAGCATCACACAGTTATGGTGAGGGTCTGAGGCAGCATTTGAACCCAGGTCTTTGTGACTCCAGATCCAGGGTACTGCCTCAGACCCTGCTGACCCTTTGAGAGCAGCATGGAAAGGGGAAGGAGAAAGTATACATTCCCCTCCCTCTTCCTCCTCCCCTCATGCGTCAATTCCAGGTAGAGGAGGACAATTATTAGGTTTGGGCCCTTGAAGACTGATTTTCAGTATCCCCATAGCATTGGCTGTCTATACCACCTACCTCATTAGCGTACTTAGCTCTGGGAGATTGAAGGCTCAGGCTTTGATTTCATCTGCCTCCTCCTGGCTCACTCTCTGAGGGTTCTCACAATAAAATAGTGGCTCCCAGGTGTCCCCAAACTTCAGTCTCAGGAGACAGAAGGAGAAAAAAGATACAAAAAGAGAAATCAGATCTCAACCAGTACTATAAAGTGGTCTGGATTAGAAGTCTGGCGATCTGGCTTGCAGTCTTGACTCTGGTACTCACTGGCTCCAGTATCTTAATAAAGTTGTTGCCCTTCTCTGAGTCTCAGGTTCCCGCATGTGAGGAGGTTGAACTAGATGATCCCAAAGGTGCCAACTTTCTATGGTCTAAGTACCTTCCCAACTCTAATTTTCTATGTTGTGTGTTCTAAGGTTCCCTCCTATCTCTGACATCCATCCTGTGTTCTAAAGTCCCTTCCAGCTCTGATATGCTGTGTTCTATGTTCTAAGGTCCCTGACAGTTCTGATGTTCTCGGGTCCCTCCCACCTCTGATATTCAGGGTTCTAAGCTAACTCTTTTGGTTTTGATAGTCTCTATTCTATTTTCTAAGATCCCTTACAGCACTAAGAGTATAGTGATCCATATAACTAATGAGGGCACCTGAGTTTGCATTGATGTTGCCAAACATCCAGCCCCTTCCTCTCAGGAATTCTTGGCCTTCCTGTTCCCATTTGGTGAAAGGGCAGGAACAGTCTAGGGCTGGGGAAGGGATTAGTTTCTGGCATTCTCTTTTTCCCTGCTTTCCTATTTGGACCCTCATGTTCTCTTTCCCTCAAGAGAAGCAGTTCTCTCAAGTCGCCAGTACCAGGGGAAGTGGTTGAAATTTCCTGGGATAAACAAGAGGTCAGAGGCAAAGGGCCTCTCTCTTGCCCGTCGACAAGACCAAGTAAGGTCCTTCTAAAGGCCCTCCTCCCAACACCTAGCGCAGAGCACTGCACCCAGTGTACACCTAGATGTTTGTTGAATCAATGAGTGAATGATAGCTTCTAAAAAAAAAACTCCGACCTGTTTGCATTGGACACAAAATGTCCTTCAAAGCTCAGCTTGCCCTTTGAAATGAACATTTTCCTGATTCCTTTCCCCAAAATTATCTTGCGTCGATTTCAAATCTATTTTTCTGTACCTGTAGATGTATACCCCATTTCCCTCAGCTAGACTATAAGCTCCTTGAGGGCAGGAATTGATTTACTTTTGCTTTTCCATGTCCAGTGCCTAGCACAGTGCCTGGCAAACAGTAGGTGCTTAATAATATCTGTTGATTGATAATTGATCTAGGCTAGCCCCTTCATTTTAAACCTGGGGAAACCAAGGCTCAAGATGCGAAAGGGACTTTCCCAAGGTTGCAGAAAAAGACCACAATTGAAACCTAAATCCTCTGAATCCAAATTCAGGGCTTGGCTTCTAGTTCTTCCAAAAGATATTTCCAATTTCTTTGAGCCTCAGTTTCACTTCCTATAGAGCAAAGGGAGTACTTCCAAGCTTACACGGAAGGAGAGAGATAAGTGGCTTCCACTGATGAAGGCTAGAGTGGAACAGGAGACACCTCTCATTAAAGAATAATAATGATAGACCATAGAACTTGATGGCCCACCCAGGGCTTACCTCTCAAAGACCCTATGAGATAGAGAGTATACATATTATTAGACCCATTTTACAGATGAAAAAGTTGAGGCTAAAATAGATTATTGTTATTCATGTTACTTTTTTAAAACCAAACCAGCGATTTCATCAGTATAAGGAGCTCCTCCTGAGATTTCCCTATCAATGGGCACCTGCTTTGCAAGTTACAGACTTCGCTATGGAGTATTGAGAGGTCGAATGATTTGCCCAGAATCATCTTGTCAGACACTCGCCAGTCACGATACCATGCTGCTTCCCATTTGTTTTGGTAATTATAATCAATATAGTTAATTGCTACTAATAAAAAAAAAAGTATGGAGTGCTGAGTTTGAAATCAGGAAGTCCTTTCTGTTCCATCATGCCCAACTCTTCATGACCCCATTTGAGGTTTTCTTGGCAAAGATACTGGAGTGGTTTGCCATTTCTTCTCCAGCTCATTTTACAGATGAGGAAACTGAGGCAGACAGGGTGAAGTGACTTGCCCAGGGTCACACAGCTAGTAAGTATCTGAGGTCAAATTTGAACTCAGGAAGATGAGTCTTCCCAACTCCAGGCTATAACAACAATCTGGTTAGCAGCTACTGTGGCTGTGTAAGACCAATAACACCAGCACACAGAAGGGCTGCTAACACAAGTTCTTTGATCTGCTTTACTAAGGAAAGTAACTTTAAGGGGTTAACAATCTCAGTTTAATTAAATATACATATATCAACCACTTAGTTCAGGGGGAAAAGATCAGCCCCCTGAACTTCAAGGCAAATACAAACAGAAATTACAAACATCAACAGACAGACCTTGTCTGATTCAAATCACAATTCATAGTTAACAGAGAATCACCCACATCTATCTGGGTTACAAAGCCAGGGGGCAGTTATGACTTGCCCAGAGTCTCAACGCTCCTTCCATGAGTGTGCCCCAAAAGTCAAACGCCAACGTTGGATCTTATATACCCATCTCAGGGCCCTGGGGCACTTGATTGCCTCAGTGCTGAGAAGCACTCAAACAAAGAACAGTGAAAAATCCTGTTTTGCTGGCCATTACATTTGAAAGGCAAGAATCATTAAAGGCACATAAGAGAAGAACAGCAAAAAAGCACCACCCTAATTACCATTACACAACCCCAGCCTTCTATCCACTGAGCCATCTAGCTGCCTTGAAACCAGAAAGACTAGGGTTCAAATCCACCCCTGGCATGCACTAGCTGTATAAATTTGGGTATGTAAGCCAGAGGACAGTCAGTCATTAATTATGCAGTTAGAGCACCTAGGTTCAAGCCCCACCTTTGTTACCTACTTCCTGATTGACCTGGGGAAAATCACTCAACCTCGCTGGGCTTCAGTTTCTTTGTCTGTAAGATGAGTGAGTTGGCCTAGATGATCTCTTTCCAACTTATAACCTATGCTCTTTCAAGTCCGTTAACCTCTGTACACTTCAGGATTTCATAGAAAAATCCTAAGGACTTCTCCACACTGAGGAAATCACATGTCCTCCATGTGTCGTTATTGCTTAATAACTTCATAATTTATTTGAGTTACTTATTAATAACAATAGAGCTTTAATGTTTACAAGACACTTTTCTCACAACAAGCCTACAAAATAAAATTTTTCAGGGAAAGTTGCACAAGGAGGGATGAGAAACTCTCAAGAATGAAATTCCAAAGAAACAAAAGGAAAATGACACCAATGAGGAGGGAAGATGGTCGTTGGCTGAAAAGACTAACGTAGACGCATGGAGGCTCCCCAACCGTTGCCTTTGATTTTACAGAAGTACAGACGATGGGAGCAGGGTAGATCACAGAGGAGAGATACAAAAGCATGGCAGCTTATTGTTCAAGCTGTATCTGGAGGGCAAAAGTTCAGAACTGAAGCTGATAAAGACAGCTAAGGACAACAAAAAGGGATTTTCTTTAGCTATATTAGGAAAAAGAGAAGTATCAGGGCTCAAGATCAGGAAAAACATCATAACAGAGCAATCCAGAAGGGGAGTGGGCCACCTCAGAAGAGGCAGTGGGATCCTCTGCAAGAAAAGTCTTTTTGAGACAGTAAAGATCTCTCTCACCCAGAGACTGGATGACTACTGGTTAGGTGCATTGTACTGGGAGATTCTTTGGCGGAGGGTAGGGGACATGGCAGGGCCTTAATGGCTATTTCCAACTCTGAAATTGAGTGATTCTAGATAGGTAACATAAGCATTATCATTCATATCCTTTACACACAAGGCCCAAAGAAGTTATTTGATTTGCCTAGGGTCACACAGCTAGGAATTAAAAGAACCAGATCCCGAACAGAGGACTCCTGACTCCAAGTCCTGTGCTCTTACCCGCCAATCGGATAAAGGCATCGGCAAAGCTCAAGGATTGGCTGATAGAACGTAAGCTACTTGTGAGTAAGAACTGTTTCATTTCTGACTTGGCATCCCCAGTGCCTAATACAGTACCTGGCACATAGTAAACAATAAATACTGGCTAAAGGGTGGATGGATGGATGGATGGATGGATGGATGGATGGATGGATAAATAGATGGATGAGTGGGTGGGTGGGTGAGTGAACACGTGGATGGACGGACAGGCAGCCATATGACTTCTGATTATACGCACCGGGTTTCCAGTTAAACCTAAAAATAGGTTTATTTAATAATAAACCTAATAAACCTTTAAAAAAGGATGTCATAAATATTTTACAGGCTGCTAATGGGAGGTGGTGAGGGAGGAGTGAAGGGAAGACAGTTTAAATTCATTGACTATAATTACATTTCCCATCCTAGGCAATCCATGGAGCCACCTCAAGGCTATGCTTCTATGACTAGAGAATCAAGAGCCCTTCAAGGCAGATATAGGGAGCCCGACTCTTAATGCTTTTTTTCCATGGGAAATACCTTCCGGCTTGATAATCTCATGGTAGGAGAGGAGGGCTTTAAATTAGCAAGGGCTGGGAATCTTTGCAGTAGGATTCCATGCAGAGGTGTGCTGGAGCCAGCTCTAACAAGGGCTCGTGACAGCTGATTGTTGAATTTTCAGGGTAAGATTTACATCTTAGGAATAGAAAAAAACTAGAAATTATGACTTGATTTATTGTGTTGTTGGTTGCATAGACTTAAGTGACGGAGAAAATGTTAATAATAGAGATTAAACTTTAAAGTATGTCCTACTTGGGGTGGGAGGAGAGTTATTAAACATTTATGGGCACACTGACTCCATCCCTTTGTACAATATAAACAGGAGCTACGTTTATTCAGTGGTAGTATTGTAGTGGAAAGAACATATTTGAGCTTAGAAGAAATGGACTTAACTCCTTGCTCATCCATTTTCCAGCGGTATATTGCTAGCTGAATCACCTCCTAGGTTCACCAATCTAGCAGTAGAAGACATCTCAGAGGCCACCTTGTCCAACTCCTTCAGTTTTTACAGATGGGGATACTGAAGTCCAAGCAGATTAAATAATTTGTCTGAGGTCACACAGATAGAAATCTTCAAGGGTAGAGTTTGAAACTGGTTTCTTTGCATCTAAAGTCAATCTCTTTTCCATTGTACCATGCTCTCTCCCTCTTCTGGGGCTCAGTTTTTCCATCTGTAAATTGAGGGGGATACAAAATTATCTCTAAGCTTCCTTCCAGCTATAAAATCCATTTTTTATGGTCGAATCTTGGGAATGATGCCCACACTGAAACAAGGAACTGTGCCGATTGTCCAGAGTGGAGCCAAATGCCATGTCCCATCTTCCCCTTACTAAACTGTGTAACCTTGGGCAAGGTGTCTGAGTCAGGTCTCTTAGCCCCAGTCTATGCACCTACAAAATACACATAATGCTTGAACTACCCAGATTATTGCAAGAAGCAATTGACACCATACCCTGAGGACAAAACTGCTAAACCTGGGTAGATGTTTCAGAGAGACAGATTTTACCATAGTCTGGGGAAAACAATTAGAGCCATTCCAAAGTAGAGTTGATAGTCTCCAGAAGCTGGTGGAGGTTTTCACCTTAATGAAGGTCTCTGACCATTTCTTGGAGATGTTGTCAAAAGGATTCCTGGTTAGGTCTTTGTTGGACTAGATGGTCTCTGAAGTCACTAACAGCACTGCCACTCTGCAGGTCTCTGATTAAGTGATCACCCCAGTTTCAGTGATGTCTTTAACACTGATGAAGCACCTTGAAATAGAAAAGTGTGTTATAAATGTGTATTATTATTGTTGCTCTCATCACTTTCAATTGGGTTATCTAAGCCATCCTGGAACAAGTCACTATCCTGCTATTATTCTTAAATATTGGATTTCTGCAAACTGTTACATGGATAATATGACAATTTCTCTTTTGTAATTGCATAAAAGCATTGAGTTGTAAGCTCATCTTCTGAAGGTTCATGGAAAGCATCTTTGGGATGACTCTAGTAGTAGATAAAACAATGAGAATTATGTGGACCTTATCAGGTTCTCACGTGATTTTGATTTCTTCTGCTAGGTCTCTATATTTTGAAAGCATTTCATTCCACATGGGGAACAAGATTATTGGTGTGGCAATATCTCTTAGAAATAGTGTTGTTTTGGGAGAGACAAGGTGGTGTAGCGGATAGAGGACTAGAATTGGGTTCAATTCCCATCTATGATACACCCTGAGTGTGTGGTCGTGGGCAAATCATGTAATGTCTCATCCCTCTAGGCAACTCCTTAAGACTATAAATTATAAAATGGTTGCATATATGCAACAGGAGAGAGAGTTTCCTCACCCTAGAGTTCCTTATCCCAGGGAAATCACAGGCCCAGTCCCTATTATGGATTCAGTTGTTGTTGTTTGGTCATGCCCAATTCTCCATGACCCCATCTGGGATTTTCTTGGCAAAGATATTGGAGTGGTTTACCATTTCCTTCTCCAACTCATTTTACAGATAAGGAAACTGATGCAAACAGAGTGAAGTAACTTGCCCAGGATCACACAGCTAAAAAGTGTCTGAGGTCACATTTGAACTCAGGAAGGTGAGTCTTCCTGACTCCAGGTTCTGCACTTCCTAGCCATTCGATACTTTATTCTTAAGTTTTTAGCCATCAGTGTTATATCTAAGCCAATGTGAGCACCAATTTTGTCTGTGGTGATGATCCAATCATTGAATTCTTTTTTAAAAAATATGATTAATTAATTAATTTTTAGTTTTCAACATTCACTTCCATAAGATTTTGAGTTTTAAATTTTCTCCCCTTCCCTCTCCTCTCCCCTCGCCAAGACAGTGTGCAATCGGCTATAGGCTCTACTTGTACATTCAGATTAAACATTTTCACGTTAGTCATGATGTAAAGAATAGAACTAACGGTAGGAACCATGAGAAAGAAGAAACAAAACAAAACAACAAAAGTAAAGAAGAGCAAATAGTATGCTTCGATCTGCATTCAGACTCCATGGTTCTTTCTCTGGATGGCAGTAACATTTTCCATCATGAGTCTTTTGGAGTTGTCTTAGATCCTTGCATTGCTGAGAAGAGCTAAGTCTATCAAAGTCAGTCACCGCATAGTCACTGTTACTGTGTACAATGTTCTCCTGGTTCTGCTCACTTCGCTCAGCATCAGTTGATGCAAGGCTTTCCAGGTTTTTCTAAAATCTGCCTGCTGATCATTTCTTATAGCACAATAATATTCCATTGCCTTCATTTACCACAACTTGTTCAGCCATTTCGCAATTGATGGACATTCTCTCAATTTCCAATTCTTTGCAACCACAAAAAGAACTGCTATAAATATTTTTGTATATATGGATCCTTTTCCCATTTTTATGATCTCTTTGGGATACAGCCCTAGAAGTGGTATTGCTGGGTGAAAGAGTATGCATAGTTTTAGAATGGTCGGATCAATTCACAACTCCACCAACAATACATTAGTGTTCCAATTTTCCCACATCTCCAACAGTCATCATTTTCCAGTTGTGTCATGTTAGCCAGTCTGATAAGTGCGATGTAGTACTTCAGCAACTGCTGAATTCTTGAGGTCTGTCTTTATAGTATGGAGACTTGTCACCAGCTAGTTTGTGAGAGTCAGGTAATTCTGACCACCAAATCTTGCCTTGCTTAAGTATTAGGTAGGTGCCAGTTTTGCAGCTTACTGTGATGTGTTGTACAATTTCTACCATTTCCTTACTTTCTCTGAATTCTATAATCTGGGCTTCTTAAGGTAACCCTTTTGGATATAGCCCTAAATTGCTGTCCAAAATTCCTCCATTTCTGTAAACAAATCCACATTACAGTCCTTTGCTGGAAGCTTTGTTGTCAACATACTGATAGTTAAGGTCATCTGGCTATCACCCATAATAGAAAGACCTTTGGATTCCCTCAGTTCTCAGCTGTTTCATAGGCTCCATGGGGAAGTAAGCTTCTTTCAGCTGCATCAGACAAATGCAAGGGCACACATCCATTGTCAGTATTTACCGCTGTCCAGTGCAGTGACATCGACTTGTTCCAAAAGCATTTCCAAAACAAAGTAGGTTTTTTAACTTGTTTATCATATGCTCTGAGACTATTCATCTTCCTCCTCATAATGGTTAGATTAGGATGTGTTCATCTTTTCATTGCTTCCTTACTGGGGTGGGCCTTGTGTCTCATTAATATTGTAGATTTCTCTTAGGAGGCTTTGCAAATCTATTATGGTCTTGCTTACAGTTCTAAGACTGGTACAGCATGGACGCCAGTTGTTTTTAGTGTGTCCTTCCTACTGATGTTTCATTTGAGGATGCCAGCCAGTCTCATGACATCCATAGCCACACCATTCTCCTTGATAGCTTTAAGCCCCAAATGTCTTGCGTAGAGGGGACCAAAGTGTTTGTAATTATCACCTTTGTCCAATTGTTCAATATGACCTTCAGATATGAGCGTGAAGCCTTCACTTTCTACCTTTGATATACAACAAGAAACTTACACTTGCCATCTCCATTTTAATATAACCAAAGAAAGATTTCATAAAATAAAGCTGTTTAATGTGTTTTTTTTTCCTTTTTGAAGCCCTATAACTGGATGTGATTTGCGTACATCAGGTGATTAATGAGTCAGGTAGGTAGCACAGTGGCTAGAGCCCTGAGCCTGAAGTCAGGAAGATGAGATCAAATTCAGCCTCACTTACTTACTAGCTGTGTAACCCTGGGCAAGTCACTTAACCTCTGCCTCTGTTTCCTCAACTGTAAAATGGAGGTGGTAACAACACTTTTCTCCCACCGAGGGTTTTTGTGATCAAGTGAGATGACCTACATAAAGCACCTTGAAAACCTTAAAGCATTATAGAAATGCTAGCTAGCTATTATTAATAAGGTTTTGGTACAAGATCCTTTTAATTTGAAAGTCATCCTTAGCTATGCTTAGGAGAGAATATATGAAATTTAGGACTAGGCACTCGATGGGTAGGTGTGGATGGTTTAGCCTCGGCACCATTGCAGGGAACTTTCAAATCAATAGAAGCATGGATCCATTTGACCCATTAGAATATGGTACTAGCACACAATTGAAAGTGCTCAGGGCTTCAGTCCATTCTCTGAACAGCTACGGTTAGACAGCTAGGTAGAGCAAGGGATATCATAGTGGACTTACTGTCAAGGAGATCTGAATTCAAATCTTACTGCAGATATTTATTAGCTATGTAACCCTGGGCAAATCACTTAAAATACCCTGAAGGACCATTGCAGTGCCTGTAAGGCAAAGGAAATAGAGATAGTAAAATGAAAAAAAATTATTTCAGCATCAAATTATGAGATCCACATTTGCACAAATAGGATAAATTGTAGTAAGTTATTTCAAAAATGCATCATTCCTCCAGTGTTAACTTCTCCTAGCCTCAGTTTCCTCATCAGCAAAATGGGGATAATAATAGCACCTAGCTCCCAGGGTTGTTGGGAGGATCCAATTAGATAATATCTATCTGTAAAGTGATTTGCTAACTTAAAAACTCCATATAAACACAGGCCCCTAGTATTCAGACATCAGCAATAACTGCATTACATTTCTAGCAGGCGAAGTATTCGTGTTTCCAATTTGTTCCCATGTATCTCATGTTTTTGTGGTACCAAAGCACAAAGAGACCTCATCCAGTCCTTTCCTGCATCAAGCTGACCAATGCCGGTTTTGAGGAGGGCCGTCCTAGGCTGCCCTGTCTGGTTCTTGGACCCTGAGGAATGCCTAGCCAATCAATGGTATCACCAGAGTCCGATTTGCCAGTTATTAGGGTCCCTGTTAGGCCTGAACAGTTACTATGTCGATCTCAGGGCACAAGAAGTCCCCCTCTGTACATCCCTGTGGCTGGCATCCCTGAAATGTGCCTTCGTCCCCTCCCTTACTACAAGGAGGATATGTTCAATTTGGAGGAAATTATCATTGTGCTGTTGGGTCAGTATTTGTACTATTATTGTTATGAGATGGTCCCATAAATCCCTGATGGAGCTGAAGGCTGGGGGAGCCCCGCGCCTCCCAGATGCGGACTGGGAGAGGCAGGTGGTTGCATGTAAATTTGACGGTGTCCTCGGCCACCCCCCTTCTTCATGACCCCAGCTGGGTTGGAGCACACCTTTAGGTGTCAGCTGCCTGGGAGGTGGGAGGGGGGAAAGCAGGGAAGAAGCAGTAACTGGCATCTCATTTTTAAAGAGGAATCGGCTCCTTATGAATTCTCTTTCTTCCCATCCCACTTTTCTTTTTTTTCCCTTTTTTAAAGCGTTTCCTCATCTAGAAATGCAGCAGGCTCTAGAGCAAGAGCAGGGAAGGCCAGAGACACCTCCTCCCACTGTGAGCTCCCCCAGCACCTCATCTGATGCCAGGTGCCCCTGGGCCCAAAGCCAGTTATGAATTGATGAGGTACAGAGAGACTGGGCACCTAGGTCAGGGGGAAGGGTGGGGGCTCAGGGCTGACAGAGCCCAGAGCAGGAAATGGGCAGAGTCCCACTGATCCAATCAACAGATGACTCAGGCCCCTGACTCAGCCCCTGGGACAGACAGTGCCTTACTCAGGGAAGCTTGGGCCCTGCAGTCCTTCTTAAAACCCTTCTAGCCCTAGAACAGTGTATGACCAGATTTCCAGCTGGAAGAGACCTCAGAGGCCATCCATCCCTAACCCCTGACTGCCACAGATTAGCTATAGGACTTGAGCAAGCCCCTTCCTTTTCCAGGATTCACTTTTCTTATCTGCAGAATGAAAGCATTGAACCTTGACTTCTAAGGTCCGTCCTATCTCTGCCATTCTATGTTGTAAGCCAGATTCCCATTCTCTACTGCCCCACCCAGTCCCCTTAGGCCCAAGCAAAGCATCAACAAGCTAAGAAGGCATGAATGAGAGATAGTGATAGAGATAGATAGATAGAGAGAGAGAGAGAGAGAGAGACAGAGAGAGAGACAGAGACAGAGACAGTGATAGAGATAGAGATAGTGATAGAGACAAAGACAGAGACAGAGACAGAGATAGTGATAGAGATAGAGATAGAGATAGTGATAGAGATAAAGACAGAGACAGAAACAGAGATAGAGATAGAGACAGAGACAGAGACAGTGATAGCGATAGAGATAGAGATAGTGATAGAGATAGAGACAGAGACAGAAACAGAGATAGAGATAGAGACAGAGACAGAGACAGTGATAGAGATAGAGATAGAGACAGACAGAGACAGTGATAGAGATAGAGATAGAGATAGAGACAGTGATAGAGATAGAGACAGAGACAGAGATAGTGATAGAGATAGAGATAGTGATCAAGATAGAGATAGAGATAGAGACAGAGACAGAGACAGAGATAGAGATAGACACAGAGACAGAGACAGAGATAGAGATAGAGATAGAGATAGAGATAGAGATAGAGATAGAGATAGGGATAGAGATAGAGATAGTGATAGAGATAGAGATAGAGACAGAGACAGAGACAGAGATAGTGATAGAGATAGAGATAGTGATAGAGATAGAGACAGAGACAGAGATAGAGATAGAGATAGAGACAGAGATAGTGATCAAGATAGAGATAGAGACAGAGACAGAGACAGAGACAGTGATAGAGATAGAGATAGAGATAGAGACAGAGACAGAAACAGAGATAGTGATAGAGACAGAGATAGTGATCAAGATAGAGATAGAGACAGAGACAGAGATAGTGATAGAGATAGAGATAGTGATAGAGATAGAGACAGAGACAGAGACAGAGATAGAGATAGAGACAGAGACAGAGACAGAGATAGAGACAGAGACAGAGATAGAGATAGAGATAGAGACAGAGACAGAGACAGTGATAGAGATAGAGATAGAGATAGAGATAGAGACAGAGACAGAGATAGTGATAGAGACAGAGACAGTGATAGAGATAGAGATAGAGATAGAGACAGAGACAGAGACAGAGACAGAGACAGAGACAGAGACAGAGATAGAGACAGAGACAGAGAGAGAAGTGATGTGATATATTTGGAGTCAGAGAATCACTGTGAATCCATCTCCGCCCCTTAAAACATAGGCCAGTCTCAGGCTTGAGGCTTCAGTTCCTCATCTTAATCAATCAACAAGCATTTATTAGGCACCTACCATGTACTGAGCACTGGGAATACAAATTCAGATAATGAAACCATCCGAGCTCTCAAAAGTTTACTTTCTACAGAAAGTGAAGCGGTTGGGGGCTGGTATGGTGGCACACACCAGCACATACCTGGAGTCCCTACTGCTGGGAAGCCCAAGGCTGGCAGATCTCTTAAGTTTGGGAGTTCCAAGTCACAGCAAGGCTAACATCCATCGGATGTCTACACTAAGCCAGGCACCAATGTGATAAACCCCTAGAACCAAAGGGTTACCGGGTTACCCAAACAGGAGCAAATCTGCCCAGGTTGGAAAGAAGGAACAGGTTAAATAAAGCTCCCATGCTCAGCAGTATTGGGATCAGGCCCCATGAGGGGCAACTATACTTCCAGCCTGGGAACAGCCTTAGGAAAACGTGGAAAAACATGAACTGATGCAAAAGGGAAAACCAAAGAGGAAAAAAAAGACTTGGGGACATCTTGGTCCTGCCCCACGCTAAGTCACTGACTCTATTCTCTTTTGAGAAGCGTTGTTGCATGTAAGAGAGAAAGAAGGCTGGTTTTGAAGTCTCAGCTCTGCTACCTACACCTGAGGCAAGAGGTCTTCCCGGTCTTTCTGTGGCTAGCCCCTTTCCTTTGAGATTGACTTACACACGCACAGCGTATGTTATGGAGACAGAGAATCTTATATTGCGTATACCCACAGGGTTTTACATTGTATATACCATATTTACAGTATCTTTTATTTCATATATTGTATACATATAGTATCTTATATCATTTGTTCACTCCAGTCATTTTCAGTGATGTCTCTCTGTCTCTGCCTCTCTCTGTCTCTGTCTCTGTCTCTCTCTCTCTCTCTCTCTCTCTCTCTCCTCTCTCTGTGTCTCTGTCTCTCTGTCTCTGTCTTTCTCTGTCTCTCTCTCCTCTCTCTCTGTCTCTCTGTCTCTCTGTCTCTCTCTCCCCACCCCTCCCCCATCTTGCCCTTTCCTTTCCAGAATCTGAGAAGAGGCTGATTGGGAGGGGAGGGGGAGGGGGAGGAAGGAACAAGAAGATTCTCTGGTGAGGGGGGTTAGGATCACCACTGCTCTCTTGCAGGAGGTTTATTTTCTCCTGGGCCTCAGTTTTTCCACCTGGAACAATGTTCTGTAGTTCAGGAGCACTCAGAGGAGCCCTGAGCTCAGAACATCTTCCCAGGATGCCTTTAATCTCTGAACATCCATAGGACTTCAAGCCAGAAAGATCCTAACCCCCTCATTTTTCAGGGAAGGAAACTGAGGCCCCAAAAAAGGAAACCTAAACCATACAAATGATAAGAATCACAGCCATGATTTAAACCAGGTTCTCTGATTCCAAATCCAACACTCTTTCTATTACACCAGTGGCAGCTAAGCAGTGCAGTGGAGATGAGCCTGGAGTCAGGAAACCCTGAGTTCAAATCCTACCTCAGACACTTACTAGCTGTGTGACCCTGGACAAGTCAGTTGACTGCTATTTGGCTCAGTTTCCCCAAGTATAAAATGGGTCTAACCATAGCTCCTACCTCACAGTGACATTGTGAGGATCAAATAAGACTATATAAATACCTATCACATAGCAGACACTTAATAAATGCTTGTTCCTTTCCCTCTCCCCAGCACCAAGTCAATTATGTCTCTGTTTCCTTGAGTCATGCTGCAAGAGGCTGAACTGATATGGCCATAAATCTATGAGGTAGAAAATTAGCTATAGGAGGGCACAATGCCTAGCATCCAGTAGGTGCTTAAGAAGTGTTTGTTGATGAATTGATTGGGGGATATGATATGGAAGGGTCCCAGGCTGCAGACTGATGCAGAGCTAGGTTAATGAGCAGCACAGAAGGACACAAGCAATGGGAAGGAAAGGAGGCTGTCCTCCTTCCCCAGATCTCCCTGGATCTCCCAGAACCCCAGAATCAGAACCATAGACTTGATAGCAGCCACAGGAAAGAGTAAACAACCAGGGAGTGGCTGGAGAGTTTTCCTAAGCTCAGGTTCAGCCCGATTGGCAGTCTGGCTGGCTGGCTCACTGGGAAAGCTGAATATTCAGTTACCCTGACTTCTCCCAGTCCATTGAGGTGTGGCAGCGAGGCCTCCTAACTCATGAGCAGCCCTTAGTCAGAGGCCTGTGGACACCAGGCAGCCCAACCCTGGTCAATGCTGCCCCATGGAGCTCTGAGAAGTGAGGAGGGGAACAATGAGGCCATTGAATCCTCCCTGGATAGCGCACAATGTCCCTCTTGGTCTGTCTCCCTGCCTGTCCGTGTGTGTGCATGTGTGCTGGTGTGTGCCCCAGTTTGTGTGTGTGCCCAGTGAGACATAAGGTAACCAGAAGCCTCCAAGCAGCGCCCTCCCCCAGCATGGCAGAGCTGGGCCATTTGAGCCAGACGGCTGTCCCCTGGGCCACAGACTAAAGCAGCATTTGCCCAGAGGACTCTCTCTCCAGAAAAAGGCCTGGAGATGAGGTATGGGCCAGGTTCTTCAGGCTGGAATCTTTTCTGGGAGCAGGTTACATCAAGTCAGTGCACTGTAGTGGATACAGAACTAGACATGGGTTCAGATCCCATCACCAATGCTCACCAGGACTGGTACTCATAACCTCAGTTTCCTCATCCTACCTCACAGATTTGTTCTGTAAAGTTTTCTGCAAGCTCTGAGGCCCTTAGAGGGCTAGGTAAGTGTGAGCTATTAGCAATATTTATTCTGAGTTCTCTGGTCTGCCCCCTGTCCCCATCTGACTCAATTTGGAAACAAGTTTCTCCTTTGGCTTCCCCTCTTGGGGGTCAAACTGCCAATGACACCCAGATGCCCTGATGCTCAGAGTGCTGGGAAGCAAGGGAAAGCGCCTACTTGGAAATCACCCAGCTTGTCTCAGATCTGCTGAGTCCTACCTGGGGAATCTGGAGCAAGCTGTTCTGTCTGCCTAGGCCTCGATGCCTTGCTCTGTCAAATGGGGAGGTCAGACTGGATGACCTCAAAAGTCCATTTCAGCTAGGACAGCTGTGACCCAGGAAATGTCAATGGGTGTGGACCCCAGTAGGAGACCTCACTACGGGCTTGCAGAAAATTCTCCCTGAACTCGGCTCAGGCATGTCATGAGTTCATGGAGCTGCCAGGCAGGCCAAGGGAGGTGAAGGACTGGGGCTCACCAGGGATCAGAGGGGAAGTGGGAAACACACTGCCCTGGAAATCAGAAGCCATGGTTCATATTTCCCCTTCTGATGGTGCTTATCTGTGTTTCCTTGGCCAAGTCATTTGTTTCCAGGCATAACTTTTCTTATTTGTGGACTGAGGGGATTAGGCTAGATGAATGTCACAAGGGACTAGACAAAGAGAATCCACTCACAGAAACATTTTTTTTGGAGGGGGAAGGCAAGGCAATCGGGGTTAAGTGACTTGCCCAAAGTCACACAGCTAGTAAGTGTCTGAGGTCACATTTGAACTCAAGTCCTCCTGACTCCAGGGCCAGTGCTCTATTCAATGTGCCACCTAGCTGCCCCTATTTATTTTTTTAAACTTAAATATTAAACACAAATATAAAATAAGAAAAGAAAAAAAACATGTCATGTGCACAAGGATCATTCTTTCCAGCATCCTATGATGATCCTATCCTTAGAACATCCTATGTTCTAAGATCTCTTCCAGTTCTAACATTCTGTTCTACAGTCCCTTCCTGCTCTGACATTCTGTTCTGTGTTCTAAGATCTTTTTCTGCTCTGACATTACATGTTCTATGTTCTAAGATCCCTTCCAGCTCGGACATTCCCTGTTCTGTGTTCTAAGGTCTCTTCCTGCTGTCGTTTTGTGTTCTGTGTTCTAAGGCCCCTTCCAGCTCTGACATTCCCTGTTCTATGTTATAAGATCCCCTCCAGTTCTGACATTCCCTATTCTGTGTTCTAAGGTCCCTTCCAGCTCTGACATTCCATGTTCTATGTTCCAAGGTCCCTTCCTGCTCTATCACTTTGTGTTCTGTGCTGTAAGGTCCCTTCCAGTTCTGACATTCCCTGTTCTATGTTATAATGTCCCTTCCAGTTCTGACATTCCCTGTTCTATGTTATAATGTCCCTTCCAGCTCTGACATTCCATGTTCTATGTTCCAAGGTCCCCTCTAGTTCTGAAATTCCCTATTCTATGTTCTAAGGTCCTGCTCTGAGTTTCTATTGGCTCCAAGGTCACAGCGTGAGATTTGCATTCTACTAATCTTAATATAGGGCAGCTAGGTGGTGCAGTGGATAGAGTGCTGGGCCTGAAGTCAGGAAGTCACATCTTCATGAGTTATTCCCCACGCCCTTTTGTAGTGACCAAGGAGCATCAGGTGCTCTTAAGTGGAGGGTTCAGTGATGTAACGGATAGAATTCTGGACTTGAATTCAGGAAGATTTGAGTCCAAATTCCACTTCAGGCACTTGCTAAATATGTGACCATGGTCCAGCCATTTAACTTGTCTGCCTCAGTTTACTCATCTGTAAAATTGAGTTGATAATAGCAGTCACCTCCCAGGGTTATTGTGAAGATCAAATAAGATAAATTCCTGTGTAGCACTGTGCAAACCTTAAGCACTATATGAATGTTAACTATTATAACTTTTACTATTACCTCCTCCTCTGTGCACCCCAAGTATCTCCAGTTAAGTCCCATGGACTTCCCTTAAACTCACCAAATAAAAGAGCCTTTTGTTTCCAGCTCTGTCCCACTAGTCTGATCCTTCTGTAAAACCCCTTTGGCTCAGCACATGGAGCCTTGGTCCTGGAGGTGGCAAGACTTGAGTTCAAATGCAGCCTCAGACACTTACTAGCTATGTGACCCTGGGCAAGTCACATATGCACTGTCTGCCTCAGTTTCCTCATCTGTAAAATGGAGATGATAATAGCACCTACTTCTCCGGGTTGTTGTGAGCATCAAGTGAGATGATAGTTGCAGAGAGCTTAGCTTGGTGGCTGGTATGTGCTGTATCAGTGTTGTGTTGCCTTCATAAAAGGATTTGTTCTGGAAAACTTGGACTCAGGCAAAAGGCCGCACCCGAGGACCTAGAAAGTCACACGTGGCCTCCAGGCCGCAGGCTCCCCACCCCTGCTATAGCCTGTCCCAGACCCTGAGTCTGACTGACAGTACTTCATCTGATTTTTAACTGGAGCTCTGGAAAACAGGAGGCATGGGAGAGAAAGAGTACTGGGTTAAGAGATCCGTTCTGGCTCTTGCTATGTGATCTTGGACAAATCACCTTCCTCTCTTTCTGGCCTCAGTTGCTTCATCAGTAAGAACACCAACATTGATACAGCACATGCCAGGCACCGAAATAAGCTGTTCAGAATTATCATCTCACTTGATGCTCACAACAACCCTGAGAAGTAGGTGCTAGAATTATCTCCATTTTACAGATGAGGAAACTGAGGCAGACAGTGTGTAAGTGACTTGTCCAGGGTCACATAGCTAGTAAGTGTCTGAGGCTGCATTTGAACTCAAGTCTTCCCACCTCCAGGACCAAGGTTCCATGTGCTGTGCCTCCTGGAAGACTGGATCATCTTTAAACTCTAAAATCTAATGGGGATTTCGCCCTGCCTACAGGATTGTGAAGGAAGCAGAATGAAACAGCCTTGAAATATATAACAAGCAAGACAAGCATGAAGTATTTGTTGCTCACTCCTGGTCAAGGATCTGAAGCCACAGGAACAAAGCAGAGTCTGCTGCCCCGAGCCATGCTGATGCGCCCTGTCCCCATTCCTTGCATTCAGCAGGATGAGATACTGTCCCAGGTCCTGCCCACTGAGGACTGCTCCCCTGTGTCCTAGGCACGGCCCATTTCCAGGCTGCTTCCTCAGTGTCGCTTTATTGTGTCTGCTTTGGAGCACCATTGATTTTTTCTCCCCTCTGTGACTTTTACAAATGGTGCTACTTACTGGAAAAAATGGAAGCTTGTCTCCAGCTAACACAGGCTGCCAGTGGCAGGTCTCCCTCCAAGCACTGAGGGTCTCCATGGTCCCTTCCCCTCTAACAGTCTGTGTTCTAGGATGCTAACACTCTCTCCAGCTCTAAAATTGCATTTTCCAAGGTCTCTTTCAATTCTAATATTCTAGGTTTCATGTTCTAGCTCCTTGAGACTAAACAGGAACTTTCATTTTTGTCATTTTTATTGGCACTTTTCACAGCACCTAGTTCATAGTAGATGCTTATTAAATATTTGTTGATTGGTTGATTGAAGGATAGATTCTAACGTCCTTCTATGTTCTAAAGTCCCTTCCATTCTGGCCTTCTAGGTCCCACATCCCTTCCAGGTCTGATAGTGTTAGTTCTATATTCAAAGGTCTCTTTTAAAATCTAACACACAAAGTTCTATGCTCTAAGATGTCCCAGATCTAATATTCTATATTTTAATGTGTAATGGCAAGCAAAGTGGGATTTTTGCTGTTTTTTTTTCTTTTGGAGTGCTTCCCAGCATTAAGGCAATCAAGTGCCTTTGATTGAGCCTTGCCTTTGTTTGAATCAAGAGTCTCTGATTGAATTAAGAGTATTTGATGACCTGCTTAAGTCACAAGAAAGCCTAAGTCACATGAGTTTGAGTCACATAATTGTGATGCCCTCTGTGGACTGAACCTGAAGAAGTATATATATACTCTGAAGTTAGCATTTTGCTTTGAGGGCTCACTCATTGCAAGAGTGTTCATGTGATTTGGCCAGACAAGACTCTGGGTAACCATTAAGGAGCCCCCCAGTTTTGAAAACCCAGATGTTGGTGCTTATTTCTCTGGTAACTATGTATGTATTTCTATGGACAGACAGAAGCCCTGTCTGCTGATTTGTGTTATTTGTTCTGTTTATATAATTTCTGCTTATAATTTCTGTTTGTGTCTTCTCTGAAGTTCAGGATGCTGACTTTTTACCCTGAACTAAGTGAATGATATATGTATATTTAATTAAAGTGAGATTGTAAACCCCTTAAAGTTGCTTTCTTCAGAAAAGCAGACCAAAGAACAACCCTCCTGTGTGCTGGTGTTATTGGCCTTATATCTCCACAGCAGCTGCTAGTAACGCTGGTGTTACATAAGGTCCCTTCCAGTTCTAACATTATCTAAAGCCTGTCCAGCTCTCATATGCTGTGTTCCAAGGTCCCTTCCAGTTTTCACATTCCCTGTTCTAAGGCTCCTCCCAGCTGTGTCATTCCCTGTTCTAAGGTCCCTCCAAATTCTGGCATTCTGTGTTCTAAGGCCCCTCCCAGTTTTCATATTCCCTATTCTAAGGCCTCTCCCAGCTCTGATATTCCCTGTTCTGAGGCCCCTCCCAGCTCTCACATTACCTGTTCTAACACCCCTCCCATCTCTCACATTCTTAGTTCTCAGCCACTCCCACACACTCAGTGCTCACATTCTATCTTCTAAGGCCTGTCCACCTCTTACATTCCAAAATCTATGACTTTGATAGCAATGAAGCACCTGTAATCGAAGGAGTGTTGGGGGGAAGGGGACAGAGCAGTGGAAGGTATGGAGGGATGGAGACAAAGAGGGTCTTTGTCCAGCAGCCTCTCCCTCAGACTCCAGGATTTCCACTCTCCTGGCCCCCAATTCTAAAAGTTTCCACTATGCATTTTTTTCACCTCAGGGTTTAGCAGGGCAAGAGCTCCTGGGAACTCCTCTCTGGTGCTTTTCTAGTGAATCTGAAAGAATGTTGACCATTGCTGCTAAGTACAGGATTTGCGGGAGCCCTGACCACACTCTCACAGTGGGTCAAGTGACTGACTTGCCCATTTCCAGTCATGCTGCGGGGGGGGGGGGGGGGGGGGGGGGGGAGGGGGGAGAGGGCTGGTGCTAAGATGAGGCCATAGGGGAGGGAGGGAGCTGGAAAAAGTAGAGAGATGGAGGTCTCTGCATTGGATAAAAGACAAAAGAGGTGACAGTCTCTGTTCAAATGAAATTAACAGCTGTCCAATTCTAGTCCAAGCTGAAAGGAGGGGTAAGAAAAAGGAGAGGAAGAGTGAAAAGGAGGGATATAGAAAGGGAAGAAAAGAAGATAAAATGAGAGAGAGAGAGGAGAAAAGAGAGGGAGGGAGACAGGAGAGGGGGAGGGAGGGAAAGAGGAGAGGGAGGGGAGAGAGAGAGTGAGAGACAGAAGAGAGAAAGGGAGAGAGAAGAGAGAGGGAGAGAGACAGAGGAGGGGGAGGGAGGGAGGGAGAGAGGAGAGAGAGAAGGAGAAGAAGAAGAGGATGATGAAGAAGAAGAAGAAGAAGAGAGAAGAGAGGGAGGGAGAGAGATGCAGGGAGAGAAGATGGGGAAAGAGAAAGGGGACAAGGAAAAGAGGAGAGGGAGATAAAAAGCAGGAGCAAAGAGGGTTGGAGGTTCACATAGTTCTATGCTTGGGGAGAAGTGGAAAAAATGCCCTGGCAAGAGCTCTGGACTGTAAGGGGCCTCCCTGCAAGAGCACCTTTCTCCCTCCCACCACCCTTAGGGAAGCTCCCCCCAGGGTCCCAGCCTCCCCTGTGCCCAGAGCTGGCTTCTGGAGCTGTTCCTGCCAGCCACCACCCCTACCAGCTCCCCTGCTCTCCCCAACTTCCCACTTGACTGAGCAGAGAGAACAAGTGGGGCAGATTAAAGTCTTAACACAAACCATATCTGTCAGTTGGAAACCCATGGCAGAGAGTACGCCCTCTGGCAGCTCCCCATTCTCACTCCTCCTATTGGTCACCTAGGGTGGCACTTTAGGCATGGAGACAGTGGAGGGAGGGGAAACTGGTCAAGGGAGGAGACGAGCTTAGGATCTTTGCTCATCTCCCAACACTGGCCAGGGGAATCTAAGTACTCCCCAGATTTGGGAGCCTCAAAACCCCAATAATCAAATGTGAAGGCTACCTCTCTCTATTAAAAAACATCTTTCTAATTAACAGAGCCTGTCAAGATTTCTGAAACTCAGAGGATTTAGAACTGAAAGGGACCTAAGAGGTTATCTAGTACAATCTCTTCATTTTTTACAGATAGGTAAACTGAGATCCAAAGAACCGAAGTCACTTTCCCAAGATCGCAAAGATAGTCATGGAAAATTTGAATCCATAGCCTCTCCCTCCAAAGTGAGTGTGCCTTCCGCAAGCCCACACCACCTCTGCCATCATTCAATGTTCATTCCACTGGTCAGGAAGGCTTTTTCACCCAAATACCCCTAGGTCAAGGGAGAACCTCACAACCCCTACCCACAAACACTTATTGGTTGACATCCAGCTGAGAGCAAGAATAGGGAGGGGATGAGGAGAGAAGAAAAGGGCACTGAGAGGAGATATAGAAAGCCCAGACTTCCAGGGTGACCCTGGGGAGCCAAGCCACAAGAGCAGCACACTTTGGGTGCACCCCTTTCTGTCTCTCAGTTTGCCCCTCTGTAAAATGAGGGGATTGGACTAGCTGACCTCTAAGGTCAAATCCAGCTCTAAGTTGTACACCATCCAAAACTAGAAAGGCAGGAGACATTGGCTCCAGAAGATCTTAGCTTTCCAATCTGCTTGAAAGGGAAGAGAGGCCCTGGCCAGGAGTGATGAAGGCGGGACCTTGAAGTCCCAAGTGTACTTAATATAATCGGAAAATTCCTCTCTCCCTCAGCGTGCCCCCTCCTTCTTTGTGGCCAGAGGTGCTGGGCTGCTGGGTTCACCCCGAGCATATTTAAGTCAAACTCATTGAACCATTTGTAAGATTTGGCAAGACACAGGACAGAAAGTGTGTGTCATCTGCCTCCCTTCTAGGGGTTTCATCCACACGCATGAATGACTCCCCCAATCCCAATAAAACCAGTGGCCAGGCAGAAGGGGAGCCCAGCTCTGGAGACAGGGACAGACTCATGTTCCAAGTCTCTAAGTTCTCCCCAATCTGGCCTTGGCGTGAAGAGGATTCTGGGGAAACAAAAGGGGGGGGAAATCCCTAAATGGAGATTGAATAAAGCAGGGAGAAGGGAGGGTGGCCACGGAGGATTTGGAGCTTTCCATTCTGGCTCTTCCACTTGTTTCCTGGGTAATTCAATTAACCTCTCTGAGACTTTGTTTCCACATCTGTAAAATGAACACCAGAAGACCTATAAGACATAATCTCTTTGAGGTTTCTGTCTTCCCAACCCCAGTGACCAGCACAGTGCCCGGCACACAGTATGTGCTTAAGAAATACTTGTGGAATCAAACAACAAGCATCTATTAAGTGCCTACTGTATATCAGGCACTGCACCAAAAAAAAAAAATGGAGTAATCTCTGTTGTAATTAAATTAACTCTAGTCTGCTTTACAAACGAGAAAGCCGAGACCCAGAGACATTAAGAATTTGTCCACGATCACACAGGTGACGATGATTCAAATCTATAGCCTTTGACATCCAGTGCTCCTGTCATTACATGAGATTGCCTTCTTTCATCAATCAAATAAGTAGAGGGAACTAAATGGCTTCTAAAGATCCATCCAGCTCTGGCACCGATTTACGTTCTATGTTCTAAGGCCAGCTAGAACCCAAACCTTAACAAGCTTTCCTGATGGGTGGAGGGTGTGAGGTGAGGGAAGAGAAATACCAAGAGGAATCCAAAAGTCTAAAGTGGGTGGCAAAAGGAAAAGAAGGGAGGGGAGAAGAGTGTGAGGGGAGATGGGGGAGAGCTATACCCAGGACTATGGGGAAAGCTGCAAGGAACAGGTAAGAGTCTGCAGGTCACAGGTGAAGCCAGTGGACGGTGGAGGGGCTGGACAGGATGAAGAAGGGCTCTGACTGTAAAGAAGGAGGCAAGCATTTATTAAGTGCTTACTATGTGCCAGACACTGTGCTAAGTGCTGGAGATACAAATACAACCATCACTACCACCACCAGCCCTGGAGTCAGGAGGACCTCAGTTCAAATGCAGCCTCAGACCAGCTGTGTGACCCTGGGCAAGTCACTTAACTCTGATTGCCTCCCCCCTTCAAAAAATACAACCCCCCAAAAAAGGTAGCCCATCTAATGGAAGAAGACACCACACAAAAGGGAGGGGAAAAGATTGAGGGAAGGAAGGAAGTACCCAGCAGGGACCATGGTTTTGATGTCTAGGAACCAAGAACAGGGGTGGAAAGAAACCCTTCCCAAAACTGAGAACCCAGGAGGAACTCACTAATGTGAGAATGAGCCAGACCTTACCAAAGGATATTCAGGCTGAAGAAGGCTGCAGGGATGCTTTGATGCATTGAGAGAAATTCCAGGAGGAGGCAGTAGCAAAGGCATGATTTTGATGTCCAAAATCCAGGACAGGGGCCAGGAAGGGGATGATGGGGGGAAATGGCAGATGTATCAGGGAGGGTCTAAGAGAAATTAGGTGGTTACAAAGCCTCAAGGCAGGAAATGGGATTGCTGAATGAGCCTGAGAGGTAAGACCCCTTGTATCAAGCCCATCTCCAATTGAGAGAAGAAGAAAATAAACAAAGATGAGCAAATGCAGTGGTAGAAGGAGCACCAGGTTTGCAGTCAGGGAACCTGGGTTCAAATCTCCAACTCTGCTCCTAACTTCCTTGTGTGACCTTGAGAAATAATTTCCCTTCTCTGGGCCTCACTTTCCCCTTCTGTTAAAATGAGGGAGCTGGATTCAAGGACCTCTGAAATCCCTTCTAGAGCTAGATTTTGAGTCCGTGATCCACATTCAAATCCTACCTCTTCTACTTAGAAGGTCTTAAGCATTTCCCTCACTGGGCTTCAGTTTTTCACATTTAGAAAACAATCATTGGACAAAATGATTTTTTAAGTACCTTTTAGTTCCAAAGCCTATGTTCTTAAATGAGAAAAACAGTGTTTAAGGAGAAAGCACACTGGACTTGGCATTAGGGAAATGGGGTTCTGGGCCCATTTCTGCCACTACCTGAACATGTGACCTTGGACAAATGACTAGCCTCCCCCATTCTGTGCCTCAGCTTTGTCATCCATAAAATGGGAGGGGGTGAGGGGAGACTAGATTTATTTTCATTTCATCTCAACAAAGGCTTATTATGCACCTGCCTGGGTACCACGCTAGACACCGAGAACATCAAGAAAGAAATGAAACAGACCCTGATTGTTGCTGTTATTGTTCAGTTGTTTCAATTGTGACCACCCTTCATGACCCCATTTGGGGTTATCTTGACAGAGGTACTAGAGTGGTTCTCCATTTCCTTCTCCAGCTCATTTTACAGGTGAGGAAACTGAGGCAAAGAAAATTAAATGACTTGCCCAGGGTCACATAGCTGGTGTCTGAGACTGAATCTGAACTCATGAAAATGAGTCTTCCTAACTCCCCGCCCAGGGTTCTGTGCACTATGGTACCACCTAGCTGCCCACAGATAAATGTCCTGCCCCTGACATTTAGGTAACTGTGACCTGGGGCAAATAACTTAACCTCCCTGGCAGAGTTGGACTAGGTGACCTCTGAGATCCTTTCCAGGTATAGATTCATGAACTATAAACCAAGTAATTAATTAATGCCTGTTTTGCCAGGATCTTCCACAGATGCCATCTTCCAAATGCCATCACTTCCAGGATCTTCCAAATGGCATCACTGTGTCTTTAAGAGGCAAATAGAATGCTTTGGAAAAGGCAGTTTGTGACAACAACCGGATGTCCATTTTAAAAAAAAGCATCACATTTTGAGGAACTTCTCTCTACAGAGTCAGGGGGGTTGGATGTGTGTGTTTCAGCTTTGATCTATGAAGAATCTCTGGTGAAAACAGAGAGGAAGGAGGTAAGGATGAACATTTTCCTTATCAGAACTGTCTTAATTATTCTGATATAAAGATATATTAGAAAGAGAATTCCTTGAAGAACATATGAGGAGATGGTAAGTACAGTATATTCTAGAAAGACTGTTTCCTAGGGTGACTGCGGATAGGACAAAAATAAAAAAGGACTAGCCAAGCTTGTTTACTGAGAGATTGAGTATAACTCTTACCTCGAAACATGAAGAAAATCCTTAAGAGACTTTAATTGTACCTGTCAAGAACCGAATGGTGAAGAGGAGGCAGGCACTATTCTGTTAGAGTGAAGGTTCGAAGTGAATCTGGCTAAGACCTTTTTCGTAGCTAAAATACTGTAAATAGTTATCTATGTCTTTGCTTTATGATTGATTTCGTTTGTTATTAAATTGTATGTGAGTAACTAATACTGAGAAAGGAAATTTCTCCGGCTTATTAAATATGCATATTAAAGTTCTAGCCAACCAATTAATTAATTAAAGAGAAATTTCCATTTTATTAGCTAATAAGAAATATCTAACATACGTCTGGATTGCATAAGAATTCAGGATGATAAATTTTGAAAATAGCAACAAGTAAGTTTTTACCTACAAGTAAGTGTAAATCAACCTCATCTATTATCTTACTAAACGAGGAAATACAGGATATACGGGAAGTAATTTAAGGGGATGAGCATGCTAACTGGTGAGGGTGTTGGGGAAAACCTTGAATGGGAGGCAGCACCTAACAGGGCTTCCAAGGAAGGTGAAGGAGATGAGAAGGAGGTCGATTCACCTAGAGCATCTCTAAGAACTTTTCTAGCTTGGAAATCAATAAAATGAAGAATGTGAAAACAAATCTCTGGGAACGGAAGAGTTGGAAGCCCAGATCATAGCAATTTCTATCTCCTCCATGCTTTTTACTCAGGCCATTCCTTCCAATCTGGGATATTCTCCCTTTTGTTGTTGTTCAGTCTAACTCTTCGTGACCCCATTTGGGGTTTTCTTGGCAGAGGTACTAGAGGGGTTTGCCATTTCCTTCTCCAGTTCACTTGACAGATGAGGAAACTGAGGCAAAAGGGGGAAGTGACTTGACACAGGTCACACAGCTAGGAAGTATCTAAGGCTAGATTTGAACTCAGGAAGATGAGTCTTCCTGACTCCAGACCCAGAATTCTATGCACTTCACTACCCATTCTCCTTTCTTCCTCTTGTCTAATCTCCATCCATCGTTCCTAGAAGCAACATCCACTCCTGCAAGAAGTCTTTCCAGATTTATCCAATCTTAATCTTAATTCCTTTCTTCCAGATCCCTGTAATGCTTATGTCTTGGCTGTCCTTAGGGACACCTTTGCCACTATCCCTCCCACTAGACCATAAACTCCTTCAAGGCAGGGTCTCATCTCCTACAGACACAAGGGCACCTTGACCAAAGGAACCAAATGCCATGGTAACCAAACATCATTCAGCTGATACACACACACACACACACACACACACACACACACACTTACCATCGGTAGTAGTAGTAATAAGCACCTCCATGTCACTTTCAGACTTTCAGCAAAGCCCTCTCTCTCTCTCTCTCTCTCTCTCTCTCTCTCGATATATATGTGTGTAAAACATATATACACACATGTATATATGTATATGTATTTGTGTGCGTATGAGTGCATTTGTGTGTGCTTGTATGTGTGTATATGTGTGTACATATATACATATATAGATATAGATATATAAAATTTGTATAGTGCTTTATGGTTTACAGAGCACCCTACAAATATTATTTCATTTGATCCCCACAATGACCCTGGAAGGTAGGTGAACATTTTTGTTCCCACTATATAGAGAAGGAAGCTGGGCTATGCAAGATCTATGTGACTTCCCTGAGACCACACAGCTAGTGAGTATCTAAGGCTGAATTTGAATGCAGGTCTCCCTGACTCCAGGTCCAGCCCTCTCCCCACTGCTCCCCACAACTGCCTATTTCTATCTCACTTGAGCCTCACCACAACCCTGTGAGATAAGAACTCTTATTGTCCCCCTTTTACAGATCAGGAAACTGAGACTCAGTGGTATCGCAATAGCATTCTTCCTCCAATGACATCCTCTGCTAATACCTAGTTATGGCTTGGAGGTGGTCCTGGATTCTCAAGGACCATGGCCATGGAGAGGAAGTGCTAGACAGTCCTACCAGTCTGGGAGGTCTTTGTGCCCATTGGTATACTGTGCGCCCGCCATTGAAGGACCAGCAAAACCAAGATCAGAAGGCTTGTCACCAGAAGGCTAACCACCAGAGAAATGAATTTTCTCAATCCGAACAACTCAAAAAGTCATCTCATGGAGGATCCAAGCTGCACCAGAGGACCCCCTCATCTGGTCATGGATCTTTGAAGGCAATAAAGTCATGAATAGCATTCCACTGGAGCCCTTGTCCTCCCCCCTCACTCACTCATACATGGGTCAAGGGCAGGTTCTATCTAGAGCTAATACAAAACACATTTTATTGAGCCAAGATGGTGTTAGAAGTCTGCTGCAAGAAGTAGGAAGCTTGATCTCCATGGATTCCCAGGGGACCGCTCCCAACGTGTACGAGAAATGGCCAAAGGGAGGGAGGAAAAGGGGGAGAGTGAGGATAAACACCAGCAAGCTACCGAAGCTCCTGTGCATAGATTTATGATGTCTAAAACGAGGTAGGAAGATCAGATTAGCTCAGGATGGGTTAGATTACATTAGAAACTAAATTTGAGTTAGAAATGGAATTAGGGTCAGAGTTGGAAGAAACTTCCCAGGCAAACAAGTCCAACCCTCTCATTTTACAGATGGGAAAACTGAGGCCCAGAGGAAGGAAGGATGTGTTCCATAAGTAGCAAAGGCAAAATTCAAATCCAGGTCATCTGATTTCAAATCCAGGCGTGGAACCTCACCTGGTAGGTACAGGCATACCAAACCAGGAAAGAGAAGTTGTTGCTAAGGTGTCATGGGGGAATGTGTTTCTCAATTTATATCAGGGATTCCTAACATAGGGGTCCCTACGTAGATTTCAGGAGGTCTATAAACATGGATGGGAAGAAAATTACTTCCTTATTTCAATATAGCTAGTTTCCTTTGGAATCCTGTCTATTTTATTTTCTGCATTTAAAAATACAGTTCTGAGAAAGGGCCCATAGGTTTCCCCAGATATCTGCTAAAGGAGTCCATGACAGAAACAAGGTTAAAAAACCTCCGGCTTATGACTTCCATACCAGGATCCACTCTGATCGAGGTAGAGGCTTTGGGAACAAGGTACTTAAGGAGATGTCGGCTTTGGCAGGAATCAAGAAGCCTGGAACTAGAACATCTTCCGGAATCGAGGCAGCCTAAGTATTTTAACCTCAGCTAGTGAACATGTTGGGTGAGAACCCCGAGGCCCGAGCAGAAGGCTCAATAAAGCCAGCATATGCCATTTCTACTGCACGCATGCCATGCTACAAGAAGGAGCCATGAGATTTACCTGCTAATGTTTGGGCAAGAGCCACATTAACTTAGACATTGGAGCCTCAAAGGTTGGAAGAGTGCAAAATAGGGCAGATTCTACCAAGCTGAGAAGGCATCAAGCACTGACGTCTAGTGGTAGACTGCTGATTTACTGTCTAGCACAATTGAAATTCAGGGGGGCTCATTGGGAGCTTGGCACTGGGAGAGGGAAGTTCCTCACTGGAACCTCCCTACACTAATGAAATCACGGATCTGGTCTTTAAAAAATGAGACTAGGTAATCCACTCCAGGCTACATCCCACTGCGAACTGGTCCAGAAGCTTAGACCTCCTCTGTTCCCAGTGTGAGTCACCGTGGCCCTCTTTAGGCAGCTTGGTGCCCCATATTCCCAGGAGCTCACCAGATCACCACCAGACTTGGTGCAGATACCTGATAGGCTTAACACACTGTACCTCAGAATTCAAGTGATCCTCCTAAGTTTCCCAGATTGCAGGGATCACAGGCCTAAAGCACCACCTGCAGCCCCCTTTTACACGCATACACACACACACATACATATATACATATACATATACATATACATATACATATACATATACATATACATATATATATATATATGAATGATGGGGTGCTTTACTTGGGCCCCAGTCCTCAGATCATATCCCTGGAAGCCTCCCAATACCTCAGTAGGCCCCTGTGAGAATTGGGAGGCTACCAAGAGACATGATCTTAGGGGCTGGGGCCCGAGCACAAGCACAACCTCCAGCCTGGAGAAAGGGCATAACAATGACATAATCAGGAGACCCAGGAAGCCCTGCAGTGACAGAGTCATGAGCTGCCTTTCTATGCCTGTGCCCTGGTTATGGATGCTCTTTAGATATAGGTCCATACGCACACACATACACACACACCCGCATATATATACACACATATACGTATATACATACATAGACATATATACTTGCTTATACATATGTATACACATATATATAATCTCAAAGGGCCAGGCATTTTTTTTTTTTACTGCTGGAGACTTTCCATTAAATACACACATCAGGAAATGCCAAGATTACAGTTCTCCCAGCAATATTAACTTAGCCACACAGCCCACCTAGGACTAAGCTTCCCCAGCCTGTCCTTGTTAGGAGGATTATTTCTCAGGGCTCCAATCCCATCCCCAGCTGCAGCCCCCTGGGAATGCTAGGGAAGGATTCAAGTCCCAGGGGGCCACTTTTGTGGCTTCTACACCCAGAGACACATGGGCTGCCTGAGGGTCCCAGAGGGAAGGGATTAAGAATCCCTGGTCACTGGATGGTCTCTGAAACCCCCGGGTATGGGGAGGACTCTGAGGCCGGCTCTTAGTTTCTAACCTTGGAGCTGGTAGAGATTACGGGCTCATTCAGAAGCCAGGTCTGGTGAAAATAACACTGGCTCTGAAGTCAGAAGTCCTGAGTTCAAATCTCCCCGGGTGATATTGTGCAAGTCACTTTACCAGCCTAGGCCTCAGTTTCCTCACCTGTGAATTGAAGCAGCTGTACTATCGGAGGCATCAGGCATACAAAACTTCCAAGTGAGATGAGAACCAGAAAACATAATTAGAAATTTTTATTAAAATATAATACAATATAGATACCATTAATTTGTGATTTTCTAAGTTCATACGTGGCTAGAAGGGATCCATTCGTATTTGAGTTTGACACTATTGGACTGGAGCCTTCCATGCTCTAACTCTGTGCTCCTCTGGGCCCTTCCTCAATACAAAATGCCCTGGAGGGTGCTGGGAAGGGAAGTCAAGCTGATGCTTTCTGTCAGTTTACCCTGATGCCAGACACTCCATCCAATGGTGGTTCATAATCACAGACTTCAGAGCTCAAAAGGACTTTTGGGCAGAGACTATCAGAGATAAGAGTAGGGAAGGACTGTCAAATAAAGAATGTCTGAGCAGGGAAGGGACCTTAGGACATCAAATGTCAGAGCTGGAAGGGACCTTAGAACACAGAAGGTCAGAACTGGAAGGGACCTTAGAACACAAGTCAGAACTGAAAGGAACTTCAGAACACAGGTTGTCAGAGCTGCAAGAGATCTTAGAACACCAAAGGTCAGAGCTGGAAGGGATCTTAGAGCACAGAATGTCGGAGCTAAGAGAGAGGTGAGAAAAGAAGTTAAAACATAGAATGTCGGAGCTGACAGTGACCCCAGGACACAGAACATAGAACATTGATGGTGGGGATAAGCCCAGACACTTGTGAGCTGACTCCTGGCCTGCCGTCCCTCCTCCCCCTTTCTCTTCAGGCCGATGCAGGGCAGGACTGAGTCTCATCCCCTGCTTCTCCTACTCAGGCACAGTCACTCCCAGGTAGGCTTTCCAAAGCAGGTGAGTGGCGGAAGGGGTGTAGGGGAGCTGGCCTTCCATCCTGGCTCTAGCCCCACCATTGTTTACATGCAGGACCTTCAGTAATAACTGTTTGGCTCCGATGATGCTTGCACTAATGTGTGAGGAGTATCCTTTCCCCGTGGTATCCCCTCTGGAGCTGTGTCTGCCATCCCCACCCCCCTCCCAGGCTTCCACCCCTCCTTTCCTCCAAGTCAAGGTGGGGGTGGGGGGTGGAGTCTTCCATCCTTCTCTCCAGGGCCCCCGCTTGTTTGCACAGCTCCTAATGAGCTCCATTAGATCAAGGAGTGGGCGGCGCTTTTTCATCTCCATCTGCAGCATCTGTGAAGGATTCAGCTCCCAGTTTGTGGGGGCCCCAGGACCAGGGTCAGGGCTCCCAATGACCTGCTCCTATGCCCCCTTGTCGATTCACGGTGCAGTGCAAGAGCAGCCATTCATTCACTCCCTCCCTACTGCTCGGACCCTGGACCAGAAGTCTTTCCAACTCCATGGGTCCCTGATGGGCTAAGCAATGCCCATAATGGGGGACAAAGAGGAAAAGGAAGAAGAAAGGGAGAGAAAAGGGATTGATTCTCCTGATTCAAAAGCAAAATCGAGTCTCTCTCTCTCTCTCTCTCTCTCTCTCTCTCTCTCTCTCTTTCTCTCTCTCTCTCTCTCTCTCTCTCTCTCTCTCTCTCCCCTTCTGTCTCTCTCTCTCTTTTTCTCTCCCTATCTCTGTCACTCTTTCCTCTCTCTGTCTTTCTATGTGTGTGTCTCTCTGTCTCTCACTGTCTCTGTGTGTATCTCTGTCTCTGTCTCTCTCTATCTCTCTGTCTCTCTGTCTCTCTCCCTCCCTCTCTCCTCCTCCTCCTCCTCCATCTCTCTTCCCCTCCCCTCAAATTCATCATCAATCATCTCTGCCACAATAAGGGCACTTGCTCTGGAATCTCAGAGGGCATGGGTTCCAATCCTACCTAGAATGCTTACTCTCTGTGTTACCTTGACCAATTCACTTCATTCACCTCACTTGTCCTCAGTTTCCCCATCTGTAAAATGAGGGGACAGAACTTGCTGGCCTCTGGGGTCACTTCTAGCTCTAGTTCTGTGGTTCTGGGTCTCAGGTCCATTTTCCCCCCATTGAGGCTGGCTCAAGCTTTTATTCTCCCAGCTTGGGGCTGCACCAGCCTCCTGACCACCTTCCCCACATGCAGTTACACCACCACCCCCAAAATCATCCTTTGCTGGGTTCTCCTCACCCCACCACTGCAACAATGCATATTGATCACATGCCACTTTTTTAAAAAATAAGCCAATCTTCTCACACACACATACACACATACACACACACACACACACACACACACACACACACACACCTCTAAACATTTATCCTCCTCTACTAATGTGATACTTGAGAAATCAGTTATTGCTAAGAAGACCCCTGCCCCACAGCCCCTGATAAAACCCCCAGTTTGCATAAGAAAGAATGGACTAAGACCTTGCCATTTGGGTTCAGCAAATGTCCCTGGGGCTCCGTGACTGCTCCAAGGAATGCCAATAGATAAGACTCAGAGCCTGAACTAATTAACCAGAAGAAAAGCCTGACCCTAACAGTCTCTTTGTTCTCTGAGTAAGCTCAGAGATGTCTCTACCTTATGTCAACAAACCCAGATGGAGCATTCCTTGCTCTGTCCATGGCCATTAAGGGTGAAAACCTTGACCCCAGACATTATCTTCAATTATGTGACTTTTCCTTATCTTAATATTTTATGGACATATACCATGTTATGGAATGTTAATGGCAAATTAAACACAGGGATCCTGGGTTGTAATTTCAATTGACACTTTGTCCACTATCTGATTTGTTGTATTTACAATCTATTCCATTAAGGAAAATCCTCTTCTTGTATCATGGTTAAACATACATGGGGATCATAAAAGTGAGGTAACACAGGCTTGCTGGGTCTGCTAAAATAA
Organism: Trichosurus vulpecula; assembly: GCF_011100635.1. Lineage (NCBI taxonomy): Eukaryota > Metazoa > Chordata > Mammalia > Diprotodontia > Phalangeridae > Trichosurus > Trichosurus vulpecula. The sequence goes on from NC_050578.1 coordinate 257,352,446, forward strand.
CGTATGTAAGTTTCGAGAGATAATTAACCATTGTACCTTGGTTTTTTTGTATAAATATGTCTCCTTCAGCCCTGTTCATGGCCGTTCTGATTTGGGCTGCTTGTGCCCCGGACGGTCGCCGGCTAATAAATTCTCCAATTAAAACTTATACTCTGTGACGTGTCTTGCTAGCTGTCCGTACAACATAATGGAGGCCCCAGTGAGATAGAGGCGGTATTCCTTGTTATTGTCCCGGAGACACCCACAGAATTTCGGGCCTCAACAGGGAGCCCCTGCCCCCGGTCCACCTTCTCTCACTTCAGAGGGCCGGTGCCTGGGATTTCCTTTCCTAGGACACTGATATTGGGGTGAGGGTCTCAGACGACAGGCTCCCTGCTGAATCATCCCTTTTTGGCCTACAGAGAATCCTGGTTCCAGACCTCCAGAGGTAGGATTTCTGTTCTGGGCTAGCCATCTGGTCTCTGTTAACACGCTCCCTGGACGCAGGGACTACACTCGTGTTCAGAGGGTGAGGAGGACAGGACGCTGTCTTCTCACCACGTGTCGTGTGAGAAAGATTGAAAGTCTCTGTTCCATCCCTAAAGAGGAAACCTGGTTTTTCTTTCCTCTGAGGGGACCTGGTTTAGCTTTCAATTCGACTTACACATCTGGTTCTGTTCTGTGTTCTGTACGTTCTGAATTTGTCTGTGTCCGTGTGTCTGTGTCTGAAAAATGTGAAATGTCTATATTTTGGTAAAATCTGAAACGCAGGCAGCCAGAGATTTGGGGGGAGAGGGGGGGCCTGCAACTAGCAAAACAAAGACTATCTTCCTTGTGGTTCCTTCTCTGGTCAACTTGGAATTACAATGGAAATAGGGCTAAAACTTTTTAGCAGATTCTGGGATTTAATCATTAAAAAGTTTGGAAATTGATTGTTTGGATTTTGGGAGAGAGAACTCCTGAAACTGTAAAATCACTCCAGGAGCTCACTCTTGCTGAAACACCTCCTCCCAATGCTGATCACTTATCATTCCCCACTTCCTCCCCAAAGTTAGGAGGGAATCTTTTCCCTTACATTTAAGTGCAAAAAGGTTTTTAAGGAGTGAGCAAAAGGTGAAGTTTACTTGAGTTATAATCATTGAGATCTCTTACCATTGTTGTACTGTCTATGACCGAGCCAGGGCTGCAGTAAAAGTTAGAGCAGCTAAAACAAACTCCTCTAGTCCCAGATCAGATTAGGAGAAGAGAATGCAGGAGAACTGTAGGGAAAACTTAAATCACCCTTCCCCACCTGGCAAAAGGAGGAGAAGGACAGAAATTCACAGACTGACAGTATTCTGACAGTCCTGTGGCCCCTGGGTAGCTTTGTAGCCCATCCTTTTTGGTAAAGCTTGGAAATGTCACCCAGGTCCTATGCATTCTGCCCACTCTGTCCCCAGCAGTTGCAAAACTGCTCTAGGTTCAGTAACTTCTGCAGTTGTGGGGGAAGGGTGAGGTAGATGGATTTGGACTTTCTGCCTCCCAGAATTGTCACAACTGGGATACTAGCTTCTGCTCTAGGTAACTTCATACTTCTTTGTTCCAATTGCAAAACTGTATTTTAATCTCTGTTTGACCTGTTTCCTGATTTGTAAAGGGAAAATAATAATGTTGTTTATATTTTAGACACAACATTATTATTATCTCTCTCTGATTTAAATGTAATTGTTAACCTTTGAAGTCGTTTTTGAATACCAAAAGTAATAAGTTGAAAATTTTCTATATGTGATAATCTGGGAATGCAATTGATATCATCTGAAATTTATTGTTTCTGAATTTCTAAAATTGCATTGTGTTTCTAAAATTCTCTTAGATTGCGAAATTTGAGAAGACCATTGTATGGTGAGAGATGATGTTATAGCAATTTTAATCTGATTTTGATATATGTGAATTGGGTTTTTAAAGGGATGTGATAAAATTTGGAACTGTTATATGTGGTTATAACAAGTGAATAATTAATAATACTGATATTTAACCATAAGAACAGACTTTCCATGTGAAAGCTTTTCTATTATGAGAATATATCTGGTGGTTTAAAGTTATAGTTTCAAATGATAAGATGAAAGATTCTCTGTGCAAGGAGATTTAGGAATGTGTTCACCTAAATTGATAAATGGGTTGTTTCAAGTTTTAAAATGCATAATTATATTGTGGACATTGTTACATTTCTAAATTGTGTAATTTGGCAAACAGATGTATCAGCAAGATTGAAGAAAAATGTGATCTTATAAATAATAATCTTTTACAATGCTACGAGTATTGGGCCTTAGAAATTAAAATGTTACCACTAGTGATTATGAATCCAGATTTGATTTGCTCATCCAACTAAGTTATAGTCTGTTTCAAGTTTTAAATACATGATAATTGCTTGTGGTATACTTATATTTCTAAATTTGTTATATTATGCAACTTGGTTAACATTGCATTACCTATGCTGCTAGAAAAAACAATTTCTCTTGTAATCTAGATGTTGTTAGTGTAGAATTGTATTTAATTAAGAAATTGAGGTTGTTAACTGAAACAAGGACTTTTGGAACCATCTAGCCATGAATTCTTATCAATCTTATGTAAAGTTTTCTGTGTAGAGGAATTCCTATGAAGTAAGCTTTTTAAAGTCCTCGTAAACTTTGTTATTGTGATAAGGCTAATTAATTGGGTAAACTTATAGAAATTAAGTGTCCTCTACATTACAACACCTTTTTGACTAAGGAACTTTGTAATATCTAGGTATTCTGTGCAATATTTGAGAATGAGGACATTTGGCACCAACTTAGTTAATGAATTCCAGTGTTTAAGGGTTAATTTGCTTTAAGGAGAAAGCAGGAGATGCCTATCATTTTAAAACCTTCTAAATAATTGTCTTCAGAAAAGTTTAGTGAGTATTCCTTTTAACATTAGGATAAATTTTAAACTGTTTTTAAAGAAGGGAAATAATTCTAGGAATGTTTTGAAAACTGTTTTTGTGATTTAAGCAAGAGTTAGAGCTTACCAATGTGTATAAGACTTAATTCCTGAAGTGTCCCTTTCCTCTAGAATGAGTAAACAGGGGACATAAATCCATCAACCTGTGAGGTTGGTCATTAACCTCTTTGCTTTGTTTAAGCTGGAATGGATTCCAGTACAGACAGTTACATCAGTAAAAATCACTAATTTATGAGCTATTTTGTCTTACGGTTGAAACATAAAGGAAGACTGAATAATGGGTTTGAAAGATTTGGAAAGGAAAATAAAGGTTTGATTGGGATATGAAAAGGCAGATAAGAACGTTCGGGAACAAATGGGAGTTAGCTAAGCCTCTCCTGTCCTGAGAGAACACTAGTTTCAGATGGTTTAAGTAAGTTGAGAAAGAGTGTAAGAAAGTATTTAGAAGATGGAAAAGTTATGTAGCTTGATTTGATAATTATTAGCTCAATGAAATTTGGGACAGGCCTATCTGAAGGATATTTATTTGCTATTTAAGATTTTGTGGGTCTATAATTTAATATTCTTTTAAGCTCTGATTACAGGAATAGGTCACATGAAGCCAGTAGTAGAATGGCAGGCATTACAGGCTGAGAATTTTTAAAGGTGGATGTCTGTGCCTGCGAAAAAGTTTTGAAGATGAACTTGGACATGGCCTAGGTAGGATCTTCCTGACTGTATTTCCCAATTCTGCTATTTCCTTTCTAAAAAGGAAAATCCCTGCCTAATTACTCCTAAGCCCTGCTTTCAGCACCTAGTGACTGTATGATTGGCTATCAGATATGACTCATGCCTGGAATCAAACAGAGCTAAGGAAGTTCTTTCCTCCTGTTAAGATATATGACATTGTCCCACTTTTCTTTCATAGCAAATTTATATTATCAAGAAGTTTTGTAAGCACAATGCTAAATGTCAGGTAATAGATGGATATTGGAATATTTCTGAGTTATTATAATAGGATGCAGGAATGAATAGCTTACAATTTTAACCTATGTTCATGACCAAATAAAGATTAAAATAACATAGAGATAATATCCTCCAAAAGGAGGAAATGATTAGACAAAGTAATAAGGCAAAGATGTAATGTGATAGATGTCTAATAAAAAAAGGATAGCAAATTTTGAGGAAAAAGGCAATAGGATCAGATTGATTCCTCTAAGAATTACATACAGATGTGTATGATTGGCTCCAAAATTTATCAATCATGGAAATTCAAGCTAATATAAGTGTTTAGGTAATAAGATCTTAAATTTGGATTTTTGCATAAGAAAATTGTATAAGATAGTAGTACAAGTGAAATCATATCTCCTTTATAAAATATCTATCTGATAATTTTAAGGGGAAGATGAGTTCAATTTATGGTTGGACCTTCATATTTTAAAGGGTTCTTATACCAGGTACAAAATTTAGGTAAGGTTAGAAACAGCAGATGATATATGAACTGAAATACTCTGAAGTTTCAGAAAAAAAGGAGAGCCAAATTTAAGTGATTGTACTAAGTTATATTAAGTAAGAATTATATGAGAATTTCTAGATCTGAACCAGAGAAGCAGAACTCTCTTTTACTGTCTAGGGATCAGATAACTACAATCAGGCAACTGGGATTCAAAAAGTGCTGCTTTAAATGGACATTGGGAATATGTAACTGTGATTTAAAGTTACTTTGTATACAAATTGTTCAATTAAGTGCTGGAATTAAATCAGAAACATTTTTAGCTTTGTTAAGAATGGTTTGTGGATTATTTTGTAAATGCCATCAAAGAGATATGGCATGACTAAAAGTTTATGATGTTATATGTACTGTTCTACTGTGATACGAGGAATTTAATGTTAGTCAACGTTGTTAATAATGATTGCATTACTTTGTATGGTTCACGTTTAAGTTTTCTTGGTTATCTAATGTGTAAGTGTAAAAGATGTGACATGTAAATTTCCCCATCTCAATACCAGTCTATTGTGAACCACCTAAGTGGTTTGGTCTGTACCTGACTCAATGTAATTGTGTAGTTTTGTGAATTATGAGAAAAACTTTATTCTAATTGTTTAAACTCAGCCCTGTGTGGCTGGGATACTGAACCATTTATTGTATTTGTTTGAACTTAGCCCTGCGTGGCTGGGACCTATGTTGTGCTGTTTTTTCTCAATTATCAAATCATATGTGTTCTGGGAGCTCCTGTCAGGTCTGACTACTTCCACAGCTGCCAACATGTGGATATGGACTCCTTGATCCTTCTGTCACATCTGAGGACTGCCCCTGCTCCCAAGTGGACATCTGAGCCCACAGGAGATCTTGCCTTCCGGTTTCAAAGAGCAGCAGCAGATGCAGACAGCTTTTTCCCAAGATTCCAGACCAGAACCTGAGCAAAGAACTGCTCTTTCCCTTTCTGAGTCCCTTGTTTTCCCAAGACTATTTGCCTGTGTCTTTGGTATCTTTAGCCATTACGCTCCCAACCCTGATCCCTCATGCAACTTGCTCCCTCTGCTTGTTTACAATTACTGCCCATCTCTGGAGATGTCCAAACACAGAAAAGGAAAAACCTGAATCCACCTAGATAAGGATTTTTAAAACTTCACCCCTGAGGAAGATAGAGGTTTTTCCATACCTTAATTGGTCTTCAGGCAAAACTTTCAGTTTGCCTTTGACCACAAGGGGGAAATGTGGAACATTTTGTACTATTTTATATCATTTTTAATTTCAACCAGACACAGAACCTGAATTAATGAGTAACTGGAAGAAGAGCCAGGACCTGGGCTTCTTTGTTCTCTAAACTTTGCTCAGGAAATACTCCTACCTCTGTCAAAAAGGTAGGGACAGTTCCACACCCCTTGCCAGCAGGCAGCAGTTTCAGAATCTGAGACCTTCGCTCCTGACCCCAAAAGAATTTGGGTCCTATTTGTTTGAGGGGGGGAGTGATGAGGGCACAGTCTCTGGGAACCCCCTTGAATCTAGAATACAGTCCCTGGGAGCCTCCTTGAATTCTCCTTGAATCTTCCAACTAGATCTAGCCTTCCCCTAAGGCCATAAGCCTTACATTATCATTAAGCCAAAATCTCTACCTGAGCCTTGCCCTCTATTGTTACTATATGCATGCTTTCAGTTCCTTCCCAACCCTGATATTCCTTCAGCCACTTCCTGCCCTTAAGCCCATTCTCTTGGTTCCTGGAGTCTGACCTTATCTTTGGACTCCTCCTCAGGACCCTCCCTGAACCCCTCCCCTAGTCACTCCAGACACCCCCCCCCCCCGCAATCCCTCCTGTACCATTGTTCTGGAATCGATCCTCAAAGATCTATGCCCAAAGCCCCAGGTGTCCCTGATGTACCAGAAACCCCCAGTTATCAGTAACCTCAGGAGCACTTGTCTCTGTCCCACACTTGCCATCCATTCATCTGCCCACACGAAACTTAAATCTTTTTCGTCTCCTAGAATCTACACATCGGCTTGTGAATATAACAAATCATAAGCTTGCTCAAGATTGCTGGGTCTGTGTAAACCCCCAACCCCCTTTCTTTATGGGCTCTGCTTTACAAGATGCAGTTAGGGAACTTCTACTGCTGACCTATGCACCTGGGACCAGCCTAAGCTTACATTGGGTGATTTGCAGGGGATAGGCATCTGCTTGACCACTTCCTCCACATCTCCCTCAAATTCCCTCCATAGATTCTGCTCTAAAACCATAGAGGTGCAGGGAAGGTCTGTGGAAGAGGCAGAAGGAGAGGGAGAGTGGAGAGAACTGGTACTGGTCCCTTTTCAATGCCTCCCCCTGGCTCACCACCCTGCTTAGCGCTTTGGCTGGCCCCCTCATGCTATCGATCCTGGCCGTAACTGCAGGCCAGTGTTTACTTTCCCATATCTCAAACCTAATTCGTTCTCATGCAAATACTGTCTGTGTCTTAGTGGCCCAGACTCTAGATGCCCCAGAATAGCTCCATAAAAGAAGTGGGGAATGTGATACTTGAGAAATCAGTTATTGCTAAGAAGACCCCTGCCCCACAGCCCCTGATAAAACCCCCCGTTTGCATAAGAAAGAATGGACTAAGACCTTGCCATTTGGCGTTCAGCAAATGTCCCTGGGGCTCCGTGACTGCTCCAAGGAATGCCAATAGATAAGACTCAGAGCCTGAACTAATTAACCAGAAGAAAAGCCTGACCCTAACAGTCTCTTTGTTCTCTGAGTAAGCTCAGAGATGTCTCTACCTTATGTCAACAAACCCAGATGGAGCATTCCTTGCTCTGTCCATGGCCATTAAAGGTGAAAACCTTGACCCCAGACATTATCTTCAATTATGTGACTTTTCCTTATCTTAATATTTTATGGACATATACCATGTTATGGAATGTTAATGGCAAATTAAACACAGGGATCCTGGGTTGTAATTTCAATTGACACTTTGTCCACTATCTGATTTGTTGTATTTACAATCTATTCCATTAAGGAAAATCCTCTTCTTGTATCATGGTTAAACATACATGGGGATCATAAAAGTGAGGTAACACAGGCTTGCTGGGTCTGCTAAAATAACGTATGTAAGTTTCGAGAGATAATTAACCATTGTACCTTGGTTTTTTTATATAAATATGTCTCCTTCAGCCCTGTTCATGGCCGTTCTGATTTGGGCTGCTTGTGCCCCGGACGGTCGCCGGCTAATAAATTCTCCAATTAAAACTTATACTCTGTGACGTGTCTTGCTAGCTGTCGGTACAACACTAAAAAAAAAAAATCTTAAAACAAAACTTAAGTGATTTCCTCTGAGACCTGGCTCCAACCTACCTTTTCAAGCTGATTTCATTGGTCTTTACACATGACTTTGCACAGCCAGCTCAACTCCTCCTTGGAGAGATGAGGAAAGTGAGATCCAGAGCAGGCAAGAGACTTGCCCAAGGCCACACAGTTTGCAAGTGGCACAACCATGATTGGAAGCACTAAGTCCAGTGTTCCTTCTCCGCTGATGCACTCCCTCTTGGGCGCCCACCACTGACCTCCCTGGCTTCCTTTAAGGCCTCTCTAAAATCCCACCTCCTACAAGAAGCCTTCCCCAACTGTTCTTAATTCCAGTGCCTTCCCTCTGTTGATTGTTTCTTATTTATTTCCACACAGCTGGCTTATGTGGAGGATGTTTGCACACTGTCTCCTCTATTAGACTGTAAGCTCCTCGAGGGCAGGGACGGTCTTCTGCCTCTTTCTGTATCCCCAGTGCTTAGCACAGTGCCTGGCACATAGTAGGTGCTTAATAAGTGTTGATCAATTGATACACCATAGGACATGGGTCTTTCTGTCTTCCTCCACCCTCTTAAGGCCCTTGCTTTACATCCTCTCCTCTCCCCCTCACACAGGATGGTACAGCCTTGTTGGGGACTGGCTTGCTCTGAGATCCCTTGGGAGAACGAGATGCTGTTGTGTCGAGCTGCCTAGAGGCAGACGCTCCTCCTCCGGATCAGTGGACAGCTCCCTCCCCACCAAGCTGGCCTCCCCACCCTCTAGCCTCCTGGGCCCTCTCAGAGACTTTTCTAGTTTTTCACAAGAAGATTCACTTTCCCCAGACCTCCTCTTCAAAGCCCCGCTTGGGAGAAATGGGGCAGCTTCTATTTGCATATCAAAGGCAGACTTCTTCTTACCCCTGGCCCAGGGAGATGCAAAGGCCAGAACAAAGGCAGAGTAAGCTCACACCCAGAGCCTGGGCTCCCTGAAGCCCAGCTGGGTAAGTATCGAGTGCCTGACACTGTTGGCCGCTGTCTGAGTGGGTGACCTCAAGGCTGTGGGTAACAGTGCCTGGTTGTAAATGAGCCTGAGCCTATGTCAGGATGCCACACTCCCAACAGTCTGTGCCCAGGGGTGGGTGTGACTGTCCTCAAGACATGAGAATTCAGAGGGAGAGCCTGTGGATGTGAGCTCTTGGGGCAGTAAGACTGGAGATTTGGGGTACAAAGCCGGGTAGTCTATTGTGCATCTAGGCAGAGACCCTTCTCAGAAGAGAGAGTGCTGGAGTTGGAGTCAAGAAGGCCTGAGTTGAAATCCTATCTCAGAACACATACTAGCTGTTTGACCCTGGACAAATCACTTGACCTCCTTTAGCCCTGTTTCCTCATTTGTAAAATATGGATAATAACCAGCACCTACTTCCCAGGTTGTTGTCAGGTTTAATAAATTAGGTTTGTAAAGCCCTTTGCAAACCTTAAAGTATTATATAAAGTGAGCTAGTAGTGGCAGTAGTAAGTAGTAATAGTAGTAATGGTGGTGGTAGTGATAGTAGTGGTAGTGGTATGGTAGTAGTGGTAGTAGTGGTGGCCAGTAGTAGTAGTAGTAGTAGTAGTAGTAGTAGTAGTAGTAGTAGTAGTAGTAATAGGGGAATAGGAGAAAGAAGAGGAGGAAAAGTATCTCCAGGCTTTTCTTGGAACCGTAGACCACGAGAGCTGGAAGCAGCCTTTGACCATAGAACATAGACTCCCAGTGAGGGGAGGAAAAGCTTGTCCAGCCCCTTCCTTTCCAAGCCAAAGCTGGAAAGCACTTGGCCTTCATCTCCAGTCCTTGGCTTTCCCAGACTTCTCTCAGGCCTCAGTTAAAGTCCCACCTCCCACAAGAAGTTTTCCCCAGTCCTGCTTAACCTTAACCTTCCCTCTGAGATTCCTCCCAATCTTATCTGTATCTTGTTTGTATATGGCTGATTGGCACTTCACCTTCCCCATCAGACTCTGAGTTCCTTGAGAGAAGGGACTGTGTTTATTGTTTGGCCTGCTTTTTGGGAGGAGGATGCCTTTCTTTATATTCTCAGCACTTAGCACAGTGCCTGGCACATAGTAGTCACTTAATCAATGCTAGTCAACTGACTGAAATTGAGGAACAGAGAGGCAGACCTGCTCCCCAGGTCACACAGTAAGTGGGATCTGCCCATTTTAGCCTGGGTTCAGGACTGAAACCAGCTTAACCCGGGGCCATTGTCAGATCCCTTATGCCCTTCTCCTATTGTTGATCACAGGGTCCCAAATCCAAACCCTGAATTTTCCCCACCATCTACCTCTTTTGGTCCTACTGACATGCTGTTGAGTACAACTGTTGGAAAATCAGGAACCCCGAGTCACTGCAAATATGTGGTAGCTAATATCAGCTGGGCCCCCCTTGGATCAAGGCAATACTCCTCCTCCTCCTCCCTCACCTCCCACTTCACCCCAAAGGCTAAGCCCATTGGCTGACAGCTCCTTCTCCTCCCCTCCTCCCCTTCTTCCATTCCTCTGGTACTATCCCCCTCTTTCTCCTTCACTTCAGCTTCTGCCAACGTGATTTGGCAAGGCCACATCCTCTATGTGTCCCCTTGATTTCCTTCCAGCTACCCCTTCTTCTCCAGGGGAGTATCCCTTCAATTACAATCTCTCTTCTCTCTCTCATCATCTCTCCCTCTCTCCCTCTCTCTCTCTCTCTCTCTCTCTCTCTCTCTCTCTCTCTCTCATCTTCAATCTCTCCCAATATACTGGCTCCTCCCCTACTGCCCACAAACATACCCATACATCCCCGCACTTTCGAAAACCCTCCTCTGATCTGTCCACCCCCATAGCTATTGTGCTGTGCCTCTCTTCCCCTCCTCAGCTAAATTCCATGGAAAAAAAAACTATCTGCACTTAATGTTTCCATTTTCCCCACTCCTACCCTCTTCTAAATCTTCCATAATTTGGCATCATTCAACTGAAACTACTCCCTTCAAAGTGAACTAGCAATTTCTAATTGCCCAATCTAATGGCCTTTTCTCAATTCTCCTCTTTCTTGACCCCTCCTCAGTATTGGACATCACTGACCAGCTTTTCTTCCAAGATGCTCCCCATTGCAAATTTTCATGATGATGCTCTCTCTACCTGACTGCTGCTTTTCAGTCCTTTCCTGAATCTTCATCCAAGTCACACCCACTATGAACGTCCTCCAAGCCTCTGTCCTAGGCACTCTTTTCCCTCCATCCCATACCACTTGGTGATCTCATCAGCTACCATGGGTTCTCCAGCCACAATTTCTGTCCTAAGCTCCAATCCAGTTTCATCAACTGCCTATTGGACATTTTGAATTGGATGCTCTGTAGTCATCTCAAACCCAACAGGCCCAGAACAGGATTCATCTTTTCCCCCAAACCTTCCCCTCTCCCTCACTCTCCCATCACTGTGGAGAGGACCATAATCCTTGCAGTCACCTAGGCCCACAGCCTCAGGGTGATCCTCAACTCCTCTTTCACTCACCCCACACCCTAAATTGTTGCTAAATTTTATGTTTTCTTTCTCTTCTCCGGCAAGTGTCCCCCTCCCCCAGCCAACATCTCAGTTCTGGTCCTCATCACCTCCCAGCTGGACTGTTACAATAAACTCCTCCTAATAAACTTCCCTGCCTCAAGTCTATCCTCACTCCAAGCATTCCTCCCTGTGGTTGCAAAAATTATTTTCCTAGCCTGTAGATTTGACTATATCAACCCCTCCTCCCCACCATCATACTCAATATACTCCAATGACTTTCTGCTGCTTCTAGCACTAACGATAAACTCCTTCCCTGGCCATTTAAAGTTCTTTACAACCTGCCCCCTTCCTACATTTCCTGTCTTCTTACATGTTACTCCCTCCACATATTAGTCACCCATCCAATCACACTGGCCTGCTTGCCGTACCTACCACAAGAGACTCCCTTCTCTCTCTAGGTCTCTGTACTAGGGGGCCCTCATGCATGGAATGTTCTTCTTCCTCATCTCTGATTCAGCTAAAACATCAGTTCATCAGGGGTACTCTCTGAGCCATCCCCTCCCCAGCTGAGAAGGACTTCCTGTCTGAGATCGCCTTCCATCTACTCTTATACAGAATGATGTCTCCCTCTTGAGAATGGAAGGTCCTTGAGGGCAGAGACCACGTTTTGCTTTTTCTTGTATCTCTAGGGTTAACACAGTGCCTTGCATGCAGTGACCACTTAACGAAACCTTGTTGATTAATTAATTGGGATTGTCTTTCTCAGAGCCCTGTCCAGCTCCAGACAATCCCTAGTGTGTAGGCTGGTGCCCAGACAGAGTCAGAAGAGAGGGGAAGAGAGAAGCCAACAGAGAAGCCCCTCTTCCCATAGTGTGACATGCTTCCCTCAAGGGAAAGTCCCCACCCAGATTGATGGGAGGCTGAGTTCCTCTTTCTACCCTTTCCCACCATTAAGGTCTTTCTGCCAGAATAGACCAGGCATTACTGTTGTGCCCTCCTTTTTTCTTTTTCTTTCTTTTCTTTTTTCTTTCTTTTTTTTTGCCAAAAAGAGTTTAATTGAGTCTCCTCAGGGAGCTGCATCTCCATCTAATTCAGCTCTTAATTAACCCAGCACACCCCAAAGAGGCAGCAGAACCACTCATAAATTAAATATGAAAAGCGTTATTTATCCAGGAGCAGCCGTCTAATGGCTCCAGCTCTGACGTTTATGGTTACTAATGATGATGGATTGAGAGGGAAGAAGTCAGGGGAAGTCTCCTGCCCCTCCAGGGGAGTGGGACCTGGCTTCTCCCAGGTCCCACTGGTCCTCCTTGGAAGCTCTGAAGAGGAGCAGCCAAGGTGAATTGGGTTTGGGGTCTAAAAATGTGGCCCAGTGGTCCCTCCAATTCAAGGATCATAGAGCTGGAAGGGATTTTGTTAAAGGTCAACTGGAATGACCAACCCCCTCATTTTACAGATGAGGAAACTGAGGCCCATCATAAATATAGAACTGGGAGGGACCTTAGATAATATATGCTCCACATGCCACCCCCACCCCACCCTCATTTTGTAGATGAGAAAGCCAGATGAGGCCTAAAGGTGGCACAAGACCTGCCCAAGTTTACATGGGAAGTGAGCAGCTGAATCTGAACTCAGGTCCTCCCACTTCTGACATTTTCCATTCCAAGGTCCCTTCCAGCTCTGACATTCTCTGTTCTAAGGGCCCTCCCAGATCTGACATTCCATAATCATCTGAGAGACAAAGGAAATTTAGAATTAGGAGAAGCGACAGGAGCTTTGTCCTGCTCCCAAAGGAGAGAGTAGCTGAGGAACTGCTCTTGAGTCACCCAGCACATACTTCCTAAGGCCAATAGAGCATCAAGAGCTCTCTGATGTCAGAGTGTTTGTTCAAGGGCCTGGGACAGTGGGTGGGGGCAGGGCCAGAACCAGACTACTACTTCTAGATGGATCCGGATCCTGGGAGTCTCCAATATAGCAGCCACCTGTAACCTGGGCAGTGCCCTGGGTGCCATGGACTTTGGCCTTGCTTGGATCAGTGCCTCAGCATAGGAAGAGCTGTATGGGGCTCAGTAGAGAACAAAAAAGCAGGGTGCCTACCTTCACAGGATGTATGATGAAGCCCTGAGATCAAATCTGGCTGTAGACACATAGCTGTGGGGCATGTAATCTGTCTGCCTCGGTTTCCTCGTCTTCAAAATGTGGATCATAACAGCCCCTCCCTCCCAGGGTTGTTATGAGGATCAAATGAGACCATATCTGCAAAGTGCTCTGCAAACTTTAAAATGCTATGTAGCTGCTGGTGGTTATTCTTCTGATCCTTGTCACTGTGCTGGTAGTTATTACAGACTGATGGGAGAGCACACATACAGGCTATCCCAGGGATAATCAGCTGGGTCCTTGCCCTGCCCCTGCCACTAAGAGAGGGATTTCACCACCAAGTCATCACGCAGTCCTCTCTCTGAGCCTCAGTGTTCCTCATTTGTCAAGCGGGGATAGTGGCACCCACTCATGGAGCTCACCAGAGTCCCAGTCAGCCAACAGGCATTCAGAAAGCACTCGTTCTGGTCAGGCACGGGTGCGGAGTGCTAGAGAGATAAAGAAAGGCGAGATTAGTCCCTGCCCTCAAGGAGCTTGTGGTCTAACTGGAGGAGAAAACACAGAAATACCTGTGCATACACGAGATGCAAACAGAGCAGAGGGCAGGGCACTGATGGAGGGGATGCCTCAGAAGCCGGAGTGGGGGTGACCTTGAAAGGCCTCCTGCGGAAAGAAGACTGAACCTGAGTCTTATGGGAAGCCAGGGATTCTAAGTGGAGAAGATGAGGAGGAAGGGCATTCCAGGCACAGGCACAGCCTGGGCAAAAGTATGGAGACAGGAAATAGAGCTTCATGTTCCTGAAACAGAAAGTAAGCTGACTGGATTGTAAAGTGTGTAGAAGGCACTAAAGTCTAAGAAGACTGGGAAGGTAAGGGGGTCTAATGAGATGATATGAATGTAAATCTTTGTCACTTTGTAAGCTGTGACTTTAATAAGTTTTCTCCCTCTTCTGTCCAAAGAGGGGCCAAAATAGATGACTTCTGAGCCCCTTTTAGGGCAGCTAGGGAACAACATAGTGCACAGACCTCCAGCCCTGGAGTCGGGAAGATCTGAGTTCAAATTTGGCCTCAGACACTTCCTAGCTGTGTAACCCTGGGCAAGTCACTTCACCATGTTTGCCACAGTTTCCTCATCTGTAAAATGAGCTGGAGAAGGAAATAGCAAGCCGCTCCAGTATCTCTGCCAAGAAAACCCTAAGTGCGGTCACAAGACATCAGACATGACTGAAAAAAACAACTGAAGTGAGTTCCCTTTAAGCCCTAGATCTGTGATCTAAATATTTATGTACTCCGAAGATAACTCTTGAAGTCAAGGAAGTATCTTAGTCCAAGAAGAGTAAACAAATACCCCTCACTCCCTAGCTTATAGAAATTAGTGCTCATTTCTGCTTTTCAAAGGCATCTCATGCAAAACTCTGACTTTGGCCCAGCCTTGGTATCCATTCTACGCCTTCCTGGTTTGGTTCAAAATCTGATTACATGACTGCTGGTCTTGCTTTCCCTTTGGTTGGTTTTCCACGGTCCTAAATGGGTTTAGAGAATCGGAGGCTAAGTATGGATTAGTGGAGGATTAAAGAATTCCCCCAGGTGGCTCCAGGGACAGGTGGTGACCTTATCTCTCCATCATCCATGTTTTCCAAACTAACAGCCTCTCATTAGGACTGGAGCTGGAGGGCAGAGAGAAGAGGGGGCATGTGAAAGAAGAAAACAGATTCCATGTTTCAAGGTCCTTCCTAATGGACCTTACAGTTATCTAGCCACAGGGAGATAGATCTAAAGCCTGAAGGGACTTCAGACACCCTCTAGTCCAACAGAGGTCCAAGGAGATGAAGGGACTTATCTGAGATGTAGAAAATGGCAGGTTCTGGGACATCAAATCTAGTGGGTTTTTTCCATTCCAGCTTGTAGGAGGGGGTGGATAAAGAGAGTGAGTGGCAAGACACACCTGGCCTCTCAGAGTGAGGATTATAGTGCCTGTGATAGCCACTGGACCATAGATTTAAAGCTAGCTAATCTAGCACCCTAACTCTACAGATGAGAAAACTGAGGACCAGGAATGTTGTGGTGACTTACCCAGAATAGTGCCAAAAGTAGGAGGAAGTTATCATTTGGACACAAGTCCTAGACTCTAAATCCAGCCCTGAGGCTGTCTCTATTGGAAAGGAGAAAGACAGAGGAGAGAGGATGAGAGAAGGCACAGGATGGAATGGAAAGTAGATGCTGGGGCCCTGCCAGGCTCACTCCCTTAATGTTGGGAATGGTGAGAAGACTTGGGCTCCCCCTCTTACCCAGGCTCTGTCATTCATTTCAACAACCAAAAAAACCCAACATTTATTAGGTGCCTACTATGCGCAGAGCCCTGTGCTACTTGGATGTTGGGTTACAAAGACAAAAACAATGCAACAACACCTGCCAGCAGAAAGCTTCCTTCGACTAGGGGAACACAACATGGGAAAGGTAAAGGACAGCAAGAGATGGGAAGGGAACAAAGGCAAACAACTGGCAAGATCAGGAAAGGCTTTCTATAGGACATGGTACCTGAGCTCAGACATGAAGGAAGATAAGGATTCCAAAGCATAGAGATGAGGAACAAGTCTATTCTGGGCAAGGAAAAGAACCTATACAAAGGCACAGAGTTAGGAGGGGGCCTGTTGAGTTGGAGTCATAGCTAATGGACCATTTGAATAGGAATGAAAATGGAACAAAAGGGGGGATGTGACTGGGAAGGCATTTGGCAGCTAAATTGTGGAGGGCTCTCATTAGCTCCAGGTGTGCTTGTATGAATCCCTTCCCTTTCTCTAGCCCTTAGTTTCCCATCCATATAAAATTATTGGATTGGATTAGATGAGATCCAAGGTCCCTTCCAGTTTTGACTTCCATGTTCTAAGGTCCTTCACAAGTCTGATGGTCTCTATTCTCAGGCATTTTCCCATTCTGATGTTCTGTGTTCTAAGGTCCCTTCTAGTTCTGATGTTCCATGTTCTATTTTCAAAGGTCCCTTCTGGTCTCAACATTCCAAATTCTATAGTCAGCCAGTCCATACTACTACTAATTAAGCTCCTACTATGTGCCAGTCCCTAGGCTAAATTCTTGGGGATACGAAAAGAGGCAAAAGAGAGTCCTCGCCTTCAAGGAGCTTACAGTCTAATGGGGGAGACAACAAATGAAACAAATATGTACAAGTAAGGTATATATGGGATAAATAGGAAATAATAAACAGAGGGAAGGCGTAGAATTAGGAGGGGTTGGGAAAGGTTTCCTGTAGAAGGTGAGATTTTAGTGGGGACTTGAAGGAAGCCAGGAAAGATAGGAGATAGAGACAAGGAGGAAGAGCATTACAGGCATGAGAATATGCCAGAGCTAAGAGATGGGAGTCACTAGGTCAAAGAGTACATGGAGGTGTAAGGTCTAAAAGGAGGAGCAGATCCCAGAGGAAACTTCCTGCTGGCAAGACAGATCCCCATACCAATGATCCACATTTGAGGCAAGGTGGCTCAGTAGAAGGAGGAATGGTTTTGGCATGAGAGGCCATGGGTTCAAATTCTATCTTTTTTACTTTTTAGCTATGTGACCTAAGGCAAAATGTGTAATCTCCTTTGACCTTTCATCTCATCTGTAAAGTGAGAGAGTTTAACTAGATGACCTTTAAAGGCCCTTCCATCTGTGATCCACTTCTTAATTTAAGATTTACAGGGTAACCTCCCCTAAAAGGAATTTTAAGTATTCAGGGGAAAGAGGGTTTAGTGCTGGATGATTTCGGGTACAGCGGGGCCTTCCCTGCCCCCAACATTGTGACCACCTTCTCCTGGGCTCTCCCGCCCTGGAGGGTCTGGCAGGTCCCCCACGGCTCAGCAAAGGTTTTCTGGGAAAGCCCCCCAGTCTGCCCAGCCCTCTGGAGGCAGGGCTTGGAGGGGACAAAAGGGAGGTGGCCATCTCAGGCTTGCATGTCCCTGCTGAGAAGTCTGGCGGCGGCAGCTAAGGCCCAGCCCTGGATGGGCGCTCTGGGACAGCTCAGTTGAGGCTAACAAGGGGGGGGGGGGGTGAGAATTACTCCATTCTGGCACTCAGAGGGAGGTAGGAGAGGAGAGAGCTTTGTAACAGCCCAAGGGGAGGCTCCCAGTGACCCTGAGATCATGGTGCCCACGCGCCCTCTGGTGGATTCTTCCAGAAGCACAGCCTGAGTCAAAGCCGATTTGGGAGAGATGGTGGTGAATTCCAGGATGCTCTGTGTGTGTGTGTGTGTGTGTGTGTGTGTGTGTGTGTCCATGTGTCCGTGTGTAAGAAATCCCTTTACATATAAACAGAAGAGCCTGAAAGTAAATGGATGTCCCATGAGCACCTCAACTTGGAGTTAAGAACACTTACTAGTCCAAGGCACTTAACCTCATCTGTAAAACAAAGGGTTTGGACTAGATGGTCCTCAAGTTCCCTTCCCTTCTATGATCTTATGTCTGAAAGAGAACTAGTTATCTCTCCCCTCTCCCTCCCCATTCCCAACACACCCATCTTCTGAACTTTCCCCTCCCAACTGGCCTTCTGACTCCCTGATTTCATCACTTTCTAACCCCAACCTTATATAAATCTCTCTCTCTCTCTCTCTCTCTCTCTCTCTCATTCTCTTCTTTGCAACCAAAAACAAAACCCTCCTAGTGATCACATTCCATCTTTCCCTCTCACTCTCTTTGTCAATGACTCCTGGCTATCTCTCCAGCCCTGACCTCTCTCCAGACCTGCACTGCCAGCTGCCCCTGAGCTCCTCACCTGTGGCTCATCCTCAGCAGGTCCCAAACTAAGACCACCTTCTTCCCTCCAAGCCAAGCCCTCCTCCTGACTGCCCAGATCCTGCTGTGGACACCACCATCCTGTTCTCCCATCACCCCAGGCTCAAAATGTCAAAGCCATCTTTGACCTTTCTCTCTTTCTCGTTCCCCATAAACAATCTGTTTTCAAATTCTGCTGACTCCTTCTTCACGTAGCTCTGGAACCTCTCTCTTTTAGGGCAAGGAATCATACGTTTAGTCTTAGATGGGGCTCCAGAGGGCACCTGATTCCGCCCCCTCATTTTACAGCGGAGGAAACGAGGCATGATAGGCATGATAGTACAATCCTCTTTCTCCTACTTTGTATAAGCAAATGCTCATATTATTTGGTGTTTAAGCTTGAAATTTAAAAAAGAATAGACATAGTACTTGTGCTACCTACATCACAGGTTCATTGCGAGAAAAACAAAGTCCTTTGTAAATGTTGCAACTACATTGTATTCTACACAAGATGGATATTGCCTCCACTCATGCAGGTCACAACCCAGAGACCTCTTCTTCACAATTGTCGGCATTTCCTCATACAAAGTAGAAGAGAGAAAGAGGATTGCACTATCATTCTCTCTGGCTGTCCCTCATGTCTGGAATGCTCTCCCTGCTCTGCTCCAACTACTGACCTCCCTGGCTTCCTTTGAGTCCCACCTAAAATCTCATTTCTAAGGACACCTTCCCCAACCCCTCTTAATTCCAGGGCCTTAATCATTTCCCATTTATTCTGTATACAGCTTGCTTTGTATATATTTGTTTGCATGTTGTCTCCTGCCTTGTGCTGGAAGCTCCTTGAGGGCAGGGACTGTCTTTTGACTTTTGACTGTATCGCCAGCCCTTAGCACAGTGCCTGGAACACAGCAGGCACTTAACAAATGTTTGTTGATTGAGTTTGTATACGTGACAGTTTGAAAATAGAGAGGACGTTAACAACTGGGGAAGATCAGGAAAAGCTTCATGAAGGGGCAGCACCAGAACTGAACCCTGAAGAAAGCTAGAGATTCTAAGAGGCAAAGATGAGGAGAGAGAACATTCCAGCCATAGGTAAGGCTACGTTGGCACAGTGAATAAATTCCCTTGCTCATTGTCAGGAAGGCCTGAATTCAAATCCTGCCTCACATACTTACTGGCTGTGTGATGCTGGACAAATCATTTAGCTTCTCTGAACCTCAGTTTCCTCATCTGTAAAACGGAGATGATAATGTCATCTATCTCATGGGGTTGTTGGCAGGATCAAATGAGATAACATATGTAAAAGGCTTTGCTATACAAATATACCTTAGTGAAGTCATTTCCTCTCTCTATGAACCAAGAGATTAAAAGATAAATAGGAAACAGACTATGCTTGCTCTACAGAAGCTTCCACAACCTCACCAATGCTCAGTGGCTTGAGTCCCTGCAAGCCCCGTTCTTGGAGGTGGGGGAAGGAGAGAAGGTCTGGCCTTTCTCAGGGTCTCCTGCAACGGCTCCCCCTCCCCGTTTCTCTTCCTACCTCTTTCCCCCAAACCTGAAGCAGCTCCAGCTCCCCACACCCCAAGGCTAGGCTTCTTGTCCTCTGAGCTGTGGGCGGAAGAGCCAACCTCCCCTCAAACACACACACACACACACACACTTTCCCCCAGCTGCCTCATTTCCATAAGCTGCAGAGACTCTGGTTGAGCATTAATTATGCAACACCTGGGCTGCTCGAGCCTAATTGTCTGATAACCACAATTGGATCTTACGGATTAGCCCACCACAAATTGCCATCTTCACTTCTTTCTGGGACTGACCAGGCAGCTTTGTGTGCAAGGGCTCCTGGGCAGGAGGGTCAGGGATGCAGGGAAGGCCACTGTCTTTGGAGTCAGCCCTGCTCATCGCTACCTGCCTGAGATTAGGTGGGTCACTTTTCCTTCTTTCTCTTCTACAAAACAAAGAGGGAGTGGGTCCTGTACCAAATGGCCTCTAAGGGGCCCTTCCAGCCCAGGAAATCTTGGAGGGGCTGAGTTTGGATGAAGTTATAGTCATGAGTGAGGAGGTGTAAGGGAAAGGGCCCTGGACCTGGAGTCAGGAAGACCTGCGTTGCAAACTAACCTCAGACACTTACTAGCTGTGTGACCCTGGATAAGTCACAACCTCTCTTTGCCTCAGTGAAGGGGCTAGACTTGGTGACCCCTTGCAAATCTAGAGCTATGATCCTGTGACTTACTGCCTCTCTGACAAGTCAATTCAACTCATAAATCCTCCGTTTCCTCATCTGTAAAATGGAGTCATGAGTTCCCCTTCAATGAATTACATAAAGATACTTGAGTCAAAGACCCAGGAGAAGCCATTCTCCCACACACGCAAACATTGACAATGGATGAACAGCAGAAAGAATTTTTTTAATGAAAGGATTGCCTTGCTCCAGAGATCCCACTGCTAGGCAGAATTGCCCCAGCCCAAGAAAATCAGAAACAGAATGAAAGGTCCCATATATGCCAAAATATTTGTAAAGCCCTTTTAATATTAGTAAAAAAAAATGCAAAAAAAAAATGAGTCCCCTCAGATTGAGAACCAAGTAGGTGCAAAATTGTGATACATGAAGGTGGTGGAAGAATGTGGTAAAATTGTGGTATTTGGATGTGATAGACCATACAAAACTGTGAATATGATGAATTCAGAGAAACATGGGAAGAGCTATTGAACAGATACAGAGGGAAGTAAGCAGAAAAAGGGAAAGCAATCTACATAATGATTACAGTAATGGTAAACAAACAAGCACTGTAAGGAAATTGAATTCTGTAATAATGATGACCAACCTTGGACCCAGATAAAAGCTGAGGAATACATCTTTCCTCTTGATAGAGAAGTGGAAATTCAGAATGCTGTTTACATGGGCCCTCTGTCAGCTGACTTTACTTGACTAATTTTTGTGTTTTGTTGTGCAAGAAGGCTTACCGAGGGCTTGAGATCGGTTGGTGAGTCACTTCTCAAAATTGTAAAAAGTAAAAATAAAAGACATCCAATCTCACCAAGGAGACCAAACAGGCAGACAGGAAACAGTCAAGCAATAAGGTGAGCCAGTGTGTGGTTGGGACCAGAGAGTGGGACACAGGCCAGAGGGGCTCAGAGAAATGAAGGAAGCAGCTCACCTAAGCCAGAAGGAGAATCATGATAAAAATTTCAAGGGAAAATGGTTTTCTGGTCATGTAAATATATGTAAATTTGATTTAAATCACATGCAAATTGATAGGCAGTCCCTGAGAAATCTGAGGGGAAGGCAAAGGGAAGAGGGGAGGACTCTCTGGTTAGAGAAAGAGTTGACAGTCAAAACCCAAGGAGGGCCCGAGAGAAACTGAAATGGTGGCCAAATGAGAGATGGCCTCTGGGGAGGGAGGACAGAGGTGGGTAGTATGAGGAGGAGATCCTCCTGGAGAAAAGATGGGAGCTGATGGACTCAGCCCAGAACAAAAGAAGTCAGGAGGCAGGATCCCACATTCAAAGCCCTACAGAATTATCTCCCAAGACTTTCCATCAAGCACTTACACACTGTGTAACTCTGGTAAATCATTTCAGCTCTGTAGCTCTGTTTCCCTAGAACAAGGTTGGGGAACATGCCCCAAAATATAGAAAATGAGGGGGTAGGACTGGGTAATGTATAAGGTTCCTTCTATCTCTAGCATCCATAGGTCTAAGGGCCTTCCCACTTCTGCCATTCTCTGTTCTAAGGTCCCTCCCAGCTCTGACATTTTGTCTTCTAAGGCTCCTTCTAGCTCTGACATTCTCTGTTTTAAGGTCTCCCCAGCTATGCCATTCTCTGTTCCAAGGTCCCTCCAAGTTCTGATATTCCATGATCTATGTTCTAAAATCACTTTCACCTCTGGCATCCTATATTCTATGTTCTAAAGTCCCTTCTAGCTCTGATATTCCATGTTCTACGTCCTAAGGTCCCTTCCAGCAATAACATTCCTTGCTCTGGATTCCGACCTCTCTTCCAGTTCTAATAGTTTATATATTTCTTTCTAAAGTCCCTCCCACCTCTGACAATCCATCGGTATGTGTTCTGTGAATACATTTTGCTAAACATCAGCTCAGGTCCTTACTGTCCCCTGTACTGACCATGCACTCTGTGGATTGCACTTCCCCTCCTAAGGTTCTCCTCTGCCTGACATCCCACTCCCCTTCCTCAGACTTGCTCCTCCTCCCTCCTCTCTGATTATTCAAACGTATTCATCTTTCAAAGCTCCATTCACAGAAATCATAAGATGTTACCTAGGGAAGGAAGGATAGAGATTGTCTAATCAATCTTAGAAAACCAAGGCTAGGAAACTCCAGAAATCGTCCAAGTCAACTCCTTCATTATACAAAGAAAGCAACTTGTCCAAGATCACATAATGAATTAACAGATTCAAGACAGGACCCCAGGTCTCCAGACTCCTGGGCTTCTGTCACACAAGTCTGTCTTTCTCCAGAAAGTCTTCCCTCAAGAGATCGTAGAGTCTCATCTTGGCTCTGCCTCTAACTAGCTGTTGTGACCTTGGGTAAGCCCTTTCCCTTCTCTGGAACTCATTTTTTTCATACTTCTCTGCCCTTCCTCCCACCCTGCCTTCCCGTGTCCCACTCTCTGGCCCAACCACACCCTGCCTCACCTTGCACTTGACTGCTTCCTGTCTGTCCATCTGGTCTCCTTGGTAAGACTGGATGTTCCAGGAGGGAAGAAGAGGCCCAGGGAAGGAGGCAGGACCCCGCAGGGTCAGCCAGAGTGCTTCTAGGTTCCTACTCCCTCTGTCTTAACCCACCCTGATCCCCAGCCTCCGGCCTCCCCCTCCCCAACCCTGTCCTTTCCTTTCCCAGCCCCAGACCTGTCAGTGTTTGGGGCAGATTATGCAGTGTTGACATTGGCATATGAATGAGGGGAGAGAAGCAGCCAAATATTGGAATTAGGGAAAGCAGGAGCCCAGGCTGCGATCCAGGAAACGTGGGCCATCTGTGGTATCTGGCTGTTCCAGCTGCCTGACCCCTCCGCCCACTAGAGTCCCAGGGAAGCTCAGCAGCCTCCAGAGGCTGCTCCACCGCCCCCTGCACAGCCTCAAAGACCCGGAGGGAGGACACTTTTAGGAATGAGGGAAGGAGGCAGTTCCTAGCCTGACTGCCTGGCTGCTGGGGTTTGAGGGGCACAGGAAAGGGTCCCCCAGAAGTATTCTGGGTGCAGTGGGAAGAGTGTGGGATATGGAGGGTGGAATATTTCCTCCCATATGGCTTTGAACAACTCTTTTCTCTTTGTTGAACCTTAGTTTCCTTATGTCCAATAAAGGGAGATGGAGGAAGGGATGATCCCTACAATTCCTTCCAGATCCGCACTCCCATAAGATCCAGGGACTGATGATCACAGGACATTTCACCCCATCTCTTTTACTGACACATTCAGGACCAGCCTCCCCTCCTTCCCACTTCAGGCCAGCTTTCATTTGGGGGCAGATTTGCCCCTCTAACCCCACCCCTCCTCCTTTCTTTTGTTTGTTCTTCCCCTTGTAGTAGCATTGGAGGGCTGAAATGGAAGTCTGGAAGACCTGGTTTGGAATTCAGATCTCAGACACTTAGCAGCTGTGAGACCCTGGGCAACGCACATAACCTAGAAGTCATTGAGTCCAACTGCCTCATTTTACAGATTAGGAAATTGAAGCTCAAGGAGGTGAAGAACCAATAACTGGTCTCCCCACCCCCACCCCCAGCATCATGGCGACCATGCCCACCACAGCAGCTAGTGCAGACGGACTCATTACCTGGCTGCCTTTTCATTTTTGTTTGTTCGTTCCTGGTCTAAGGTCAATGAGTGACTGTCCCAAGAAGGACACATACAGGCTTGGATTTTATGAGATCAAGAGGTCTAAAGATCCTGGATCTCATCAGATCAGAGTTGAATGACCACAGGGTGAGAGTCCCTGGAAACTATTCCAGGGCTATTGGAAAGGATGGCCTCTGATACTAATAGCTTGAGCCAACTAGCTGTTTTACCGGCAGACTCTAGGAGAAGTTGTTTGGACAGTGCAGAACTGAGGTGAAATACAAAGTACCTGATTAACAGTCCTACAATCTGCTTTGTGTTCTAATGAGGTTTCAGTACCAGCAGACATGAACTTCAGCAGATTGTACCAGTGGTTGTAAATCATTAGTTGTTTTAAATAATTCTGTTAATGTATGCTGTGTATCTTTATGTTTACCATTTCTTTTGTGTGTAGGACTAAATTACCTGTCCCATACTGGATTCATAACTTGCACTATTTTAAGTCCTCCATCGTAAGCAAACTCTGGAAGTGAGCTATTAGTAAATTTTCCCCTGGAGGGCTGGGGTTGGAATGTAATGATCCAAAGAGTTGTGAGAAGAGAGGCAGCCAAGTGGTATAGTGGATATCGTGCTCGGCTTAAGAGTGCTGCCTCAGACTAGCCATGTGACCCTAGGCAAGTCACTTAGTCTCTTTCAGCCTCAGTTTCCAAATCTGTAAAATGAGGAGTAGCTTCCAGCTTTAAACCCATGATCCTCTCACTAGAGGCCAGGTCCCGCAGGACTGAATTCAGTACAAGCCATATGCCTGATTACAGAAGGAGGAGACACAGTACCCCAACCCAGCAGTAGTTTCTAGGTTAGACACATAAATGTCAACTACTATCATTATTATTGTGCCCACAAAGATGTTCTCAAATTTCTCAAGTATTGCTGGTATTCCCTTGGTCCACCCCAGATCCAGGCCTCTCCCCAGATCAATGGGGAAAGAGCACTGGAAGGTGGGAAGAGAATATGGTAGTAAGTACTAACAACTCACATTTCTATGGCACTTCCCCTGCAAGGCATGTAGTATGAGTATTCACTCACTCATTTTACAGATGAAATAACTGAGGCTTATCAATGTAAACTGACTTTCCCTTAGTCCCACATCTAGGATTCTAACCCTGGTCTCCTTACTCCAGACCAAGAGCTCTTTACACTCAGGAAGCTGTGGGGAAGGACTTGCTAGACTTGGGATGAGGAGATCTGGGTTTGAGCCCTGGTTCCAAGGTTTACTAGCTGCCAAGCAACCCACTTCACTTCCTTAGCATCTCCCTCAAGGCTGTAGTGAGGGGAGCCTTTGTAAACCTTTAGTATTTTACACCGTGGAAAGCGGGCTTCTTCTTAGTATAGTACTTCAGTGGGAATGAATATATCAGACTCTGCAGCAGGACAGCTGTCCAGAGAATAGAAGATGCTGGAGCTAGAAATGACCTATTCATTCATTTGTTCATTCAACAAGCATTTGCTAAGCACCTACTGTATGCAAGGCACTAGAGATACAGAGATGAAAAATTAAAACAGATTCTGCCCTCAAGGAGCTAACATTCTTTTGGGGGAAACAAGATGCATAATGATAGATAATTACAACTTACATACCATGGAGGCGTCAAAAGTAGATTATGATATTAAAGATAAATTTAGTTGATTTCACAGCTGGAGGAGGGGAGCATGTCCCAATCTCTAGTCTGAGTTCTGTTCATTGGGTGTTGGACCATGTCTCCACTGGGTGGGGCCTCCATCAAGTTATCTCTGGTTATGTGATCAAGTTCTGCTCTCTGAGTCCATAGGAGGTAGAAACTTGTAGTCTGGAGTACATTTGCTTTCTAAGGTGCAAAATCTCCCATATTTCCCAACCAACTTCACAACGACCATTTTTGTGCTTCTATAGTCAAATTAATAATGTGGGTGATAGCTACTTGTGTTCCTATTCTCCCCACTTAGACTTGAATAAACTCCATGAAGGTGAGACTCATTCTAGCCTAGATTTTATATCTACTCCCTATATCCCACTCCCACAGTGGGCTCTCTTTAAAACAATAAATTTCTACCGACATATTTTGTTTTTCCCAGTGTATCCTTCCCTTCTCCCCTTCCTAAGGAGCCATCTTTTGTAATAAAGAAGAAAAAAATCTCAGCAGAATGAATCAACATATCAGAAAAGTCTAACATCTAGAGTGTCCCACACCCATGGATCCCTTCCTTCCAAAGCGCCTTCCCATATCTCTTCTTTGAGGCCCAGATTGGTTATTATTATTTAACAGCATTCTGTTTTTATTGTTTTTAATCGTTGTTGTTCCTTCCATTAACACCGTGGTGGTCTTTGTGTATATATCATGCTCTGCATCAGTTGGCATGTCTTCGTATGCTTCTCTGTCTCTGTAGTCATCATACTTGTTATTTCTTACAGCACGGTGATATTCTGTTACATTCACCGACTACATTTTGTTTAGTCATTTCTAAACAATGGGCATCTACTTTGTTTCCAATTCTTGGATATCACGAAAAGCCCTGCCATGAACACTGTGGTGTACATGCGGCCTTTCTCTTTGTCAGTGACTTCCTTGAGGTTACGTGACCAGCCATGGAATTGCTGGGTAAAAGTATGGATATTTTAGTCACTTCTCATACTAACAAATCTTTGTGCCGGAATAGTTGAAGCAATTTACAGCTTCAACAACAATACATTTGTGGGCCCATCTTTGCACAACCCCTTGATTACTTTCAAGTAAGGCTGTTTGATATATTACGTGCATGCACCTTTTTATTTTCACTTTTGCAGAAGTTCAAAAACATGATATATTATCATTCTGAGGGATGCAGTTCATTCCTTATGAGTTTGTTGAATGGAATGGAATTTTAACCCTTCATGTAACTGTGTTAGGAAGGTCCTCCTCCTTGGCACCTAACGATCAATAGCTTCACTCTGTGTCCCAGCTTCCTCATCTGTAAAATGGGCAGGCTGGACTCAGTTGTCTCTAAAGTCCTTTCTAGCTCTAAATCTATGAAAACCTCTGGTGCCTACTGGTCATCTTACCTTGGCCTCTGTTTCCTCATCTGTAAAATGAGGGAGTTGTACTGGGTTGCCCCCAAGGTCAGATTCTTCTGCACAACCTTACACTTGTATAATCAATCAACGACCATTTATTAAGCACTTACTCTGTGCCAGACACCGTGTTGAGCAATGAGGATATAAAGAGAGGCAAAAACAACAGTCCCTATCCCCAACAAACTTATATTCTAAGGGGGAGACAACATGTAAATAATCATGTACCGTATATTCAAGATATCTACAGAGTAGATGGAAGGGATTTGGGGAGTGGGGGGGGGTAAAAGGAGGAGAGAGAGGAAGAGAGAGAGAGAGAGAGAGAGAGAGAGAGAGAGAGAGAGAGAGAGAGGAGAGAAAAAAGGGAGAGAGAAGAGAGAAAAGGGAGAGAAAAAGGGAGGGAGAGGAGAGAAAAGAGAAAGAAGGAGGAGGAGAGAAGGGGAAATGGTGGGAGGGAGAGACAGACAGAGAGAGAATGAGAATGGAGGGAGAGAGACAGAGACAGAGAGAGAGAGAGGAGGAGGATAGGAGGGAGGGAGACAGACTGAGAAAGGCCTTCTAGAGCAAGTTTATCTGAGCTGAGAGGAAGCCAGGGTATCTAAGAGGTGAGGAGGAGGAAGAACACTCCAGGTATGAAAGACTGTCAGTGAAAAGACATTGCACTAGGCAATGGAGTGTCACGTATGATCTTTATGCTCCACCTAATGAATCTTGCTAAATTAAATTGAGTCAGAAATGTCAGTCATTCCCTGCCTCCCCAACACACACACACACACACACACACACACACACACACACACACACACACACAACTTCTTTAAAAAGACAGTGCAAGCTTTATGAAACCCATTCTATACATGAGGAAGCTAAAGGCTCAAAGAGGCCAATGAGCGCCTAATGAGATGTCAACCCTGGGTGCTCCTGACGCCATCTCCAATGTGCTTTCCCTGGTACCACTGTAGACCAGGAGAACAAAGCTCCTCCTTCTGGGAGCACGGCAGACAGGAGCACTGTCTCTATAGCCTCTCCTGCCTCTGCTGTGAAGTTCATTGAGCAAGGCAAATGTCCACTGAAGTCCTCATCCCCTGTAAAGTTTCCTGAGCTCTGGCTCTGCCAGAGGACCCCCAGTTCCTGTAGATTCTGCCAAGCCGGAGAGACTTCAAGTACCCACCTGGGACAAGCTGTGTCTGACAACAGAGAACCAGCCCAGCTGGGTTGGCCGGGATCCTCACCAGGGAGCTGGCCACCGGCTGACCATTTTTGGCCACAGCCACTCAGATTGCCCAGCACTAATAACAATCACGTCCTTTACATAGATTTCAAGGTTTACAAGGCATTTTCCACACATTATCTCATTTAAGCCACCCTGTGAGAGCCAGGACAGGTATGAATATCCCTGCATTACAGCGGAAGAAACCAAAGATCTTAGAGCAGTTCACCCATGGGGAAGCAGAGTGTGTCACAGGTGGCATTTCCACATTCTAAATCCAACATGGTGTCCATTATGTCATGTTTCTCGTAGTCCCGGTGTAATTGGTCCCGAACGAATCCAAAACACTCCTTTGGAAGGGTTATAAACTAGGGCTCAGAAAAAGGTTAGAAGAAGCAAGATCAGATTAATGAATGAAGCCAATGGGCCTCTATGGGTCAAGCAGTGGATCAACAAGCCATCCCCTATGTCCTGAGAATACCCCACCCAAAAAAGGCAAAAAACGGCTCCTGCCTTCCAGGAGCTTATATTCTTTTTTTTTTTGAGGGGGAAAGGCAGGGTAATTGGGGTTAAGTGACTCACCCAAGGTCACACAGCTAGTGAGCATGCCAAGTGTCTGAGGTCACATTTGAACTCAGGTTCTCCTGACTCCAGGGCCAGCGTTTTACTCGCTGCTCTACCTAACTGCCCCTAGGAGCCTAAATTCTAATGGGGAAGATGGCATATATATATTGAAGAAAATGTTAATACAAATAGCATTCATACTAAATAATATTAATACAAAATATTCATGCAAATTAATACTCTGTGTTTAGGTTCAAGTCTGCCTAAAATAATTTTAATTAATATACCATTAATCTATATCCAAGTCATTTCTGGCTTAGAGAAAGAAAGATGTCCAAACTGGCAAAGCCTCATGCCCTCAATGAAAACTTTCTTTTTACCAAGAAGATTTCAGGTACCATTTATAAGAATCTTGAAGAAGAGAAAGATATCTTAAAGTACAATCTGGGTTACCATTGCACCATTGATCATCCCATTCCTCTTGGACCGCTCCCTTGGCTCCAGGAGTTACAGGAAGGGACCTTCTCCCTTGCACTCATACCTCAATTCTTTCTCAGTGGAGAAAAGTGAGTATTAACCTCCCAGTCACTTCAAGTGGGTGAGTAAAGAGACGGTCCTAAGAGAAGGGTCACTAACCCACTGGCTTCTAGAGTTAAATAAGATAATGTGAACAATTGAGTTAAGTTTATTTTGAAAGGTTGCCGAAGGTTATTTTGAAAGTAATTGCCCTAAGAAAAGCCTTTTGGTTCTTTTGTTCTTGGACTTTCACCCACCAAAACCCTTTCCCTAACCCTAACCTCAGGCTGTAGCAGACGGTCATTGTCTCTTTCCTCCTTGATCCTCCAACCTCAATTCTCAGGCACAAAATCTGAGTTGGAAGGAATCCATATGGCCACTTTATCCAAGCCATACATGTGTATGCATCCTCTCTATCCCCCACAATATCATTGATAAGCAGTCCAGCAGATTGTACTGTAAGATCTCCACTGAGGGGGAGCCCACCAGCTCCTGAGGCAGCCTGCCCCAATTTGGGACAGCTCTCATCATTAGGAAGTTTCCCCTGTCATGGAGCTGAAATCTGCCTCTCTGCAGCCCCTGATCCTGGTTCTGCCTTTTGTGGCCCAGCAGAACACACCTAATCCTTTTCCCATGTGACAGCCCTACAAGTACTTGAATATAGCTATTAGGTTCCAGTCCTCCCCCAACCCCGAACCTCCATCATAGCTTCTCTTCTAGTACTGGAGTCTGAGCAACCTGGGTTCCCCAAGTCCGCTGTACTCGAATGTCTTATAGGCTTCAATCCCATATTTCAGGTCTCCATTAGTACCCAAGAGGGTGTCTTGCAACAACTGACTTGACAGGTGACTGGTGGAGAGACCTTGGTCACTAGACTGTGCGAGAAATTTCTAGGAATCTGCGGTGTTCTCTCTGTGATGTTGGGGCAGGGGGGAGGGATGGGGAGAGGTTGTTTTCAAAGCTGGCCTTAAGGATCCCAGTTACTATGGCAACTCCCATGCTGGTCCTGCCTTTTTTCCCTCCCCTTGATCTTGGGAGCACTAGTTGCTATGACAACCAATCCACCCTCTTCTCAGCTCCCCACCCCAACCCCAGCAACAAGTCTGTCTCCTTTTCCTGGCATTCCACATGCATCTTGCCCCTCCCCAGTTTAAAGCAATGGTTGCAGCTATGGGTGACAAATAGTGGGATTGGAGGGAGGGTAACAGTATCTTCACCTCAGGACCTTCCCACATCATGTCCTCACCTCAGTCACCAGGTATTGGCCTCTTCTCCCTTCTTACAGGAGGGACTGGACATCAGGGTGAGAGCAGGAGGAGCAGCCATTGCCTCATGAGGATCTGACACCTGCCGCTCCAGGAGGAATGAGACGGAGAGCAGTCCTTTCTCATTTTAGACTAAAGGACTTATTGAGATTCTCTCCCAGACTATTTTTGTTGCGTTCGTCCTGAAACCATGAATCCATCTATTTAGGAAACTAAATATGTGAAAGCACCTTCCACCAGTTCAGATCAGCGACTGGTCTGACACATGGCATCTAGTATGGGGCTCTTAACATGACGTCTATTTCAATATTTCAACTATTTTCAATATAACTGGCTTTCTTTGTAATTCTTTGGATGTTATTGTATGCATTTAAAAATATGATTCTGAAAAGGGTTCAGTTGGTTTGCCCAGACTGCCAAAGGGGTGTAGGACACAATAAAAGTCTAACAGCTCCTGGAACTAGAGAATTGTCTGGGGGCACTGAGAGGTTATTATACAGGGGCATACAACCAGTTTGTGTCAGAAACAGGATTTGACCCAGTCTTCCTGTTCCTGTTGCTGGTCCTCTGCCCACCACACCATGGTGCCCTACCTTTCTCTGTAACAGTAAAGAAAAACAAAGTCATCTCTTATTGATGAGATTAAATAGCTTTAATCATGGCAAATCCAGAACTGGAGAGAAGCCCTAGGGATGCCTCCACCATTCATACTATACATTTCCCCTTCCTCAGACATTCATATGGGTGAAATTGGGTTACCAAGAACAGAAGGCCCTCCGTCAAGATTATAATAGGAAGTAGAGCTAGGAAAGACCTGAGAGGCACCTTGGTTCACTTCCCTGGTTCAGCAGATAGGGAAATGGCAGCAGAGCTGATAGTACAGTTATTATCATAGGACTTCAAGAGCTGGAAGGGATCTTAGAGCTCCCCTAATCTAAACCCCCTCCCCATTTTACACATGAAGAAATCAAGGCCCAGAGAGAAGAGACTTGCCCAAGGTCAAATAGGCAATAAATAAAAGGGTTAGGATTTGAACTCAAACCTATTAACCTCAACTCTTGCGCTCTTTCCGCTACACCAATTAAGTAGCCTTCCATGATGCCAGAAGTTCCTCACTTGTCTCTGATGAAACATTGTGTGATGGTTTGGGAAAAACAAAGACCAAAACATCTGATGCCAGCTCTCTCCTTCCTTTTCATGATGCTGCCACCACTTCCTCCTTAATCTCCTGTAATCTTCCACCCTCATCCCTCTCCTGTAATCGTCTTCTTCAAGGTCACCAATAACCTCCTCCTCACCAATTCCATTTGGTCCTCCTCCGTCCATGGGTCAATCAACAAGCATTTATTAAGCATCCACTGAGCGTCAAGCACTGGAGATACAAAGACAAAATCAAAAAGTCCTTGCCTTCAGGGAGCTTACATTCCAAATGCAACAGGAACATTTACAGTGATATATGCAGAATATAGACCAGATGATAGCAGGCAGTTTGGGGAGGCTAAAAGACTAAAGGCTGCAGCCTCTTGTAGAATGTGGCTCGTGAGGCACGGCTTAAGGGATTCCAAAAGACAGCGTCGTAGAAGGAGAACCAGGCATGGAGGATGGCCAGAGATGGGAGATGGAGCCTTCCGTGTGAGGAGCAAGTGTGACTGGACCACAGGTTGTGTGGAAGGGAGTCGTTTATAGGGTGTTAGGATGGCAGGAAGGGGCCAGCTTGTGACAAGCCAAGCCTTTGCCTCCACCCAACACTAGTCTGCTTCTCTTCTAGCCAATCACTCTGTGTCCTTTGTTGACTCATCTTCCTCCTCTTGCCTCCTCAACTGTAGACCTTCTCCAGAATCTACTCCTGGACCCTTCATTTTATATACTCTCCCTACATTAGGAGCTTCCTTCCCATGTTTTCAATAGTCAGGTCTGTGCTGACTGCTCCAAAATCTGTTTCCCCAGGTCTGTACTCTGCCCTAAGTGTTCCACCAATCTAAATCATTTGGGGGGTCTGGATGGCTGTGCTATTATTATCCCCATTTTACAGCTGAAGAAACTGAGGCAGACAGAGGTTAGGTCACAAAGGTAGCTGGTGTCTGACAGAAGATTTGATCTGAGGCAGTGCTGACTCCAGACCTAGAGCTCTCTCCACTGTGCCATCAGCTGTGTCTGGGTCTTACTGTCAGAATCATCTTTCTTATGCATATATTTAGCCACATCAAAATCTTCAGTGTCTCCCATTGCCTAATGAGAAGCAGTCAAAAACCTGAGCCTGGCATTCAAGGCCCCCCCCACAACTTGGTATCACCTCATTGGGTCTTATCTCTGATAACTCCACTCTACTCCAGCTCCCACCCCCAACCCACCACACAATAAGGCACTTAACTCTGGGCCTTTGCTACAACTTCTCCTGATGGCTGAAATGCCCTCTCCTTGTCTTCACTTATTAAATGCTCCTTTTGGCCTGGGCCTGTGATTTTATCCTTTTTTAGGGAACTCCCAGAGTGGAAGCTCCCTCTACCAGCACTAATTGACAGTCTTAGGAGAACTCAAGGGACTTGTCTAGGGCCACACAGATCCTATTAATTGGCAGTAGGATATGAACAAAAAGCTGGCTAACCTCTCTGACCCGTATACCATGTGGCCTCTTCCACAACACAAGTAAAACACTCCCTCCACCAGGAAGATTTCCCTGATCCCCTCAGACCTCATGAAACGCTTGATTTGCTGTAACTCTTTCCTCTCATTTCATAGAACCCTAGATTTAGAGCAGGGAGGGGCCTCATAGACCATCTAGTCCAGCGCCTTCATTCTACAGATGAACACACTGAGACCAAAGAGGTAGGATGACTTGCCCAAAGTCACACAGCCTTCAGAATCAAGATTTGAACCCAAGTCTTCTGCGTCCAGAGCCAGTATTCTTTCTTCTGTATTGAACCTATCTTTGCTGATACCTTAGACCTCTTCTAGAGTATGAACACTGGGAGGGTAGGAAGCGTATTTTAGCCAAACCTTGATCACCTATCTCTGCATACAGTAGGCACTTAACAAATGTTCCTTGTATAGCAATGTACCCTTTGGTAGTGACTTCCAGGCATGGACTTGTAGTTAATGCTCCATGAATACTTGCAATCAGTCACATTGGTGTATTTTTTTTAGGAACTTAGTTGTCAATAGGTCAAGCCCCTGGGATTTGATTGGTGTGGAATTCTCTCGATTAAAATTATCACAACCTATCTGGATGCCTGAGACTGAGAGAGGGGGAGGAGCTTGCCAGTAGGCAGTTTGGACATTTGGGACAAGCCACACTAACACTTGCCCTCCGATCAACTCTGTCATTCACAGTGTGAATTGTACCACTCTGCCCTGATCCCTGGTCTTCACTTAGCTCCCTCACCCCTCCTCCTCTGCCCACCATGCTGTGCTACTTCCCAAATCCTTTTTTTAAATTTATCATAGCAATATAAAAGTCCAAATAGTGACTCCTGACATCAGCCAATAAATCGATCCATAAATATTTATTAAGAGGCTATGTCTTCTAGGACCACGTTTCAAGCATTTTTTCTTTAACCCTTCTCAGAGGACAGAAAACCATCTGAATTCTCCTCTGCTCAATGTTCCAGCCACTGAACATCCTACAAAATCTTTCAGAGAAATATATTCTTTCTCCTTTTTTCCACAGGAACATCTGCACTGCTCTGGGATGTATTTTCTCTTACTTGACTCCATGTTACTATAAATAGCAGGCATTTACTCAGAAATGCGGTGACATAGATGAGTAATACCACACCCTCATCAGTCATCCTTCTGCCTTGGGTTATGTCAATCTGAAGCCATAGCTACAAATGCAAAGTAATCTAGAAAACAGAGATTTTTTTGTCTGTCCCATGCAAACCAGACAAGATGTTACCTCTAAAAACTAAATGTTGTTGTTTTGGTTTTTTGTTTTTGTTTTGTTCTGTTTGTCATTCACTTGTATCCTACTCTTCATGGCCCCGTGGACCAGAGCACACCAAGCCCTTCTATCATCCACTATGACCCAAGTCTGTCCAAGCTCATGTTTGATGATTCCATGATACTATCTATCCATCTCATCCTCTGCCATCCCCTTCTCAGTTTGCCTTCAATGTTTCCCAACATCAGCGTCTTTTCCAAGGAGTCCCATCTTTTCATTATGTGACCAAAGTACTTAAGCTTCAGCTTCAGTATTTGACCTTCTAGTGAATAGCCTCAATTAATTTCTTTAAGTATTGACTGATTTGATCTCCTTGCTGTCTCAGTAACTCTCAAAAATCTTCTCTGGCCCCACAATCAAAAGCATCCATTCTTTGGTGCTCAGCTTTCCTTATAGTCCAACTATCACAGCCATACATTGCTGCTGGAAAAACCACTGCTTTGACTATGTGGACCTCTGTTGGCAAGGTAATGTCTCTGCTTTTTATTGTGCTGTCCAGATTTGCCATAGCTTTCCTTCCAAGGAGCAAGTGTTGTTGTTGTTGTTTTTGTTGTTTTTTAATTTATGGCTGCAGTTGCTGTCTATAATGATCTTTGAGCCCAAGAATATAAAATCTGATACTGCTTCCATTTCTTCTCCCTCTGTTTGAAAGGAAGTGATGGGACCACTTGCCATGATCTTAGATTTTTTGATGTTAAGCTTCAAGCTAGTTTTGATACTTTTCTTTCACTTTCATCAAAAGGCTTCTTAATTCCTCTTCACTTTCCGCGGTCAGAGTAGTATCATCTGCATATCTGAGATTGTTGATATTTCTCTGAGCAACTTTAATTGAGGGTTTTAATTCATCCATCCTGGAATTTTTCATGATGTGTTCTGCATATAAGTTAAATAAATAAGGTGACACTATACAGCCTTGTCACACTCCTTCTCCAATCTTGAACCAATCAGTTGTTTCATGTTCAGTTCTAACGCTGCTTCTTGGTTAGCATACAGGCTTCTCTGGAGACAAGATAATCTGGTACTCACATCTCTTTAAGGACTTGTCATATTTTGATGTGATCCACACAAAAGACCTTACTGAAGTCAATGAAACAGAAATAGATTTTTTTTAGAACTCCCTTGCTTTCTCCATTATCCAGTAAATATTGGCAATTTGGTCTCTAGTTCCTCTTCCTCTTTGAAAACCAGCCTGCTCTTCTGGTAATTCTTGGTTCACATATTGCTGAAGTCTAGCTTGAAGAATGTTAAGCATAACTTTACTGGCATATGAAACAAGTACAATTGTTCAATAATTTGAACATTCTTGGGTACTGCCCTCTTTAGGATTGGGATGCAAATTTGTCCAATCCATTTACCACTGATAAGTTTTCAAAATTTACTGGCATATTGAAAGCAGCACTTTAATAGCATTATCTTTTAGGATTTTAAATAGCTCAGCTAGAATTCCATAACCTCCACTAACCTTATTGTTAGCAATACTTCCTAAGGCCCACCTGACTTCATTCTCCAGGATGTCTGGCTGTAGATAAGTAACCACACCACTGTGGTTATTGGTGATGTTAAGATCTTTCTTGTACAGTTCTTCTGTATATTCTTGACACTTTTTCTTGATCTTTTCCACTTCTGTTAACCATTTTTGTCTCTTATCATGCCCATTTTTTTCACGAAATGTTTCCTTGATATCTCTAATTTTCCTGAAGAGAGCTCTTGTTTTTCCTATTCTGTTATTTTCTTTTATTTCTTTGCATCACTCATTTAAGAAAACCTTACTCTCCTTGTCATTCTCTGGAATTCTGCATTCAGTTAGATGTATCTTTCCCTTTCTCCTTTACCTTTTTCTTTCCTTCTTTCCTTAGCTATTTGTAAAGCCTCGTCATTTTGCTTTCTTGCTCTTCCTTTTCTTTGGAATGCATTGTGTTACTATCTCTTCCACAATATTGCAAACCTCTATCAATAGTTCTTCAGGTACTCTATCCATCAGATCTAATCCCTATTATCTTATTATAGATCTAAATCTATTCATCACCTCAATATTCATAAGGGATGTTATTTAGGTCATTCCTATATGGTCTGATGATTTTCCTTACTTTCTTTAAGTCTGAATTTTGCAATAAGAGGCTCATGCTCTGAGCCACAATCAGCTCCAGGTGTAGGGGGAAAAAAGGTCTGAAAGACCCAGATGATTGAAGTCCAAAAAATGTCTTGAGGCTGGAATGAGCCACAAAATTACTTTTAAATCTCTTCTTTGTAAAGGCAAAAGCCCAGCTTGAAACTTATCCATATCATGACACGTAGGTACCTATAGGTTGGACTCAGTGGCTGCAGAGACCTATTTCAACTCTCAAATCCTGTGGGTCTGAGATTCTAGAACATAGTTGGCCATAACTTGTCAGTTACATGGGTTAATTGTCTTCTCAGGAAAGAGCTTGGACTAGGAGACAGGGGATTGGGTGGCAGGGTCCTACAACCACAGTCATTATCACCCAGACCTTCCAGATGGATGCTATCCCTTGAGACTTCCCAGAGAATACTCTCTCCAGGGACATATATAACACAGAAAAGGGAAGCCCAAAAGCAAGTGGGGAAAGCCACCCAGGTAACCAGACTCCCTAGAACTGCCACAGCTCCCTTGTCCTTCCTTATGATAGTATCATCAACTCATTAGGGTAAGAGCCAGTAACAGAAGTGAAAAGGGAAAACATTGGGGGTGGGGGTACATGAGCCCAGGCTCACACAGTTAGGAAGCTTCTGAAGCCAGATTTGAACTCAAAAAGATGAGTCCTCCTGATTCCAGGATCAGCACTCTATCCACTGGGCAACCTAGCTGCCCCCAGGAGGCAGATTAAATCTAACCAAAAGTGGGATGGGCTGCCTCGGGAAAGGAATTCCTGTCCATGGCCTCAGCCCCGAGATTTTGTGGTTCTGTTACACACAAACAATGTGAAGTGGTTGGAGGAGCATGTCCTGGAATCAGAAGACCTGGGTTCGAATCCTGACCCCAAAGCATGAGCCTGGGCAAGTGATCCCACTTTATCTGAGCCACCGTTTCTTCACTTGGAAAACAAAGACAAGAATCCTTAAGCTCTCTGTATCTCGAGGGTGGGGTGAGCAAAATGCTGGTAACCTTCCAGTTCTATACCAACATGAGTGGTTTTATTATTGATATTGTAATCATTTTACTGCATACCTACTATGCCATAACCTCGGCCTCTTTCTAATTTCTCTATTGCTATCAAGGGCACCATCATTCTCCCAGACATCCAGGTGTGAAACCTAGGGTCATCCTGAACTCCTCATCCTGCCGCATATCCAATCGATGCCCAAGTCCTGTTGTCTATGCCTCCATAAGCTCTCTCTCCCAAATACCCCCTTCTCTCCTCTGACCCCACTACCACCCTGGTTGGAGCCCTCATCCCTTCAATCCTGGATCATTACAATAGCTGCTGGTGTGGCTACCTGCCTCAAATGTCTCCCCATTCCATTCTCCATTCAGTCACCAAAGTAATGTTCCTAAAGCACAGATCCAATCTTGTTACCCCCTACTCAATAAACTCTGGCTTCCCTGGCTTCCTCTATGTCCCAACTAAAATCCCATCTTCCACAAGAATTGCCTTCCCTCTGAGATCACCCCCAATTCATCCAGCATATATTGCATGTTGTCTCCCCACTTTCGACTCCTTGAGAGTAGGGATTGTGTTTTTGTCTTTCTTTGTATTCCCAGAGCTTAGCCCAGCGCCTGCCACACAGTAGGTACTTAATTAATGCTAGCTGATTGACTGATGACTGACTGGCCCTAAGCCCACGAATCCATTGTAGAGCTTAATAATGTTGTTCCAACTACTTATTACATATAATGGAAATCAATCGACAAACATTTGTTAAGCATTCACTATGCGCCAGGCAATGGGGGCATACAGAAAAAAGTAAAACGACCCCCTACCTTCAAGAAGCTTCCATGGTAGACAAGCATTAGACTAGAAATTAGAAGATCAAGGCTTGAGTTCGAGTTGTAATATTGACTAGCTGAGTGACCCTGGGCAAGTCACTTCCTCACCTGTAAAATGAGAATAAACATACTTGCATCTTCCCTCACAGGTCATTGGGAAGAGAGTCCTGAATAAACCTAAAAATTCCATATCAAAGTGATCACCCTGGTGCAGTAAAAAGAGCCTGGCTATAAAATCAGAGGACCTGGGTTCAAATCTTGACTTTGCCCCTTGACCCCTGTGGGCAAGTCCCCTCTGGGCCTCATTTTCCCCAGCTGTACCACGAGGGGGGCCCACTAGATGACCTCTAAGTTCTCAATCTACGGGCGTAGTCCGAAGACGCCATGATTGATGGTGATGACGGTGGGCTGAGCCTCCTTCCCTCCCGCTTGCATACTTTCGGTGGCATATTGTCGGGGAAATGTTAATGTCCCTCTCGGCTCGGCTTGCAAGAGGATCGATGTGGCCTTCTTTCCTCCCTCTGCCATAGCTCTGCCCTTTCCCTTCCTAGAAGACATTGTCTGCCTGACGTGAAAAATGTTCTCGAGGAAGCTTAATGCCTAATTACCTCAAGGGGAGAAACAGCCCAGCCTGCAGCATCTCTCCTGAAGCCTGATTAACTCTGTAAGCTCTAAAAACTCAGCTCCGATTCCACAAACATTTGGAAATGTCCTACTAAGGACAGAGTCTGAATTCAGAAAGCATAACCATAGCAAGCAATATTCGCACCTGGCGTAACAGAAAGGGAAGGGAGGTCAGGGCTAAGCGTGGGGAGGGGGCTCCCCTGAGACGCAATCATGGGGAGGAAGTGTGCCTCGGGATACAGCAAGGTCTCTAGACTTGCTTCTGGAGAAATTGGGGGCGGGGATGGGAAGGGGGAAGCAGGATGAGCAAGAGGCATAGGTGCAGCTGCCATAAGAAGGAAGAGCATCATCAGCACCCCTAAATCACAGTATCCTGGGGCAAAGCTGCCTTTGCCCCACTATAAGTACGGCTCTGGGTAACTCACATTCTTCATCAGGAATACTCTGTTGAGGAAGTCATTCCTGGCTAAGCTTTCTTTTTTACAAGCAATATTGAATCCTGAACTACTTGGGGCTTCCAGAAATCTCCAATTCAACTAAGCAAATACTTAACAAGTGCCTACTATGTGCAGAGCACTAACAAGAGTCCCTGCCCGCACAAATCATGTGCATTGCCTCTTACCTCCTATGTGCAATCAATTGACAAATTCTTTTGTTTTTACCTTCACAACTTCTCCAGCCTCCAACTCCTTTTCTTTCCTCACACAGCCCCTACCTTAGTTAAATCCTAATCAGATCTTACCCGAACTATTGTTAGAAGCCTCCTAATTGGTCCCAGGTCTCTCCCCACTCCAATCCATCCTCCACGCAGCTGCCAAAGTGATTTTCCTTAAGTATAGGTCTGACAGCATCATCTCCCTACTCAATAAATTCCGGAGGCTTCCTGTTGCCTCCAGGATCAAATATAAATCTTCAGTTTCACTGTTTTTTTAAATAAAAGTTTTTATTGATGTCTTTTGTTTTTTTTTTTTACATCACCTTAAGTTTCCCTCAATATCCCTCCCTTTCCTCCTCCCAGAGAGTCATCCCGCATAAGGAAGAAGAAGAAGAAGAAGAAGAAGAAGAAGAAGAAGAAGAAGAAGAAGAAGAAGAAGGAGGAGGAGGAGGAGGAGGAGGAGGAGGAGGAGGAGGAGGAGGAGGAGGAGGAGGAGGAGGAGGAGGAGGAGGAGGAGGAGGAGAAGGAGGAGGAGGAGGAGGAGGAGGAGGAGGGGGAGGGGGAGGGGGAGGGGGAGGGGGAGGGGGAGGAGGAAGACGAAAGAGGAGGATAATTAGCATAGCTAATCAATACATAGAAAAAGATTGAATGCAAACTGATCCATCCGCTCTAGAGAGCAATTTGGAACTATTCCCAAAGGGCTATAAAACTGTACATACCCTTTGATCCAGCAATACTACTACTAGGTCTGTGTCCCAAAGAGATCATAAAAAAGGGAAAAGAACCCGCATGTGCAAAAAATATTTATAGCAGCTCTTTTTGTGGTGGCAAAGAATTGGAAACTAAGAGGATGCCCATAAATTGGGGAACGGCTGAACAAGTTGTGGTTTATGAATGTAATGGAATACTATTGTGTTATGAGAAATGAAGAGCAGGTGGATTTCAGAAAAACCTGGAAAGACTTACATGAACTGATGGTGAGTGAAGTGAGCAGAACCAGGAGAACATTGTACATAGTAACAGCAACATTTTGTGACGATCAACTATAATAGACTTAGCTCTTCTCAGCAAGTACAATGATTCAAGACAATTTCAAAAGACTCATGATGGAAAATGCTCTCCACATCCAGAGAAAGAACTACGGAGGCTGAATGCAGATCCAAGCATACTATTTTCACTTTTTTTGTTGTTTTTTTTTTCATTTTTTCTTTCTTATAGTTTTTCTTTTTTATTCTGATTCTTCTTTCACAACCTGACCAATGTGGAAATATGTTTAACTTGATTGTATATGTATAACCTATGTCACATTGCTTGCTGTCTTGGGGAGGGGGAAAGACAAGAGAGGGAGGGAGAAAAATTTGGAACTCAAAATCTTACAAAAATGAATGTTGAAAACTATCTTTACATGTAATTGGAAAAAATAAAATACTATTAGGAATAAAAAAAATTTTAAAACTGCACATATATGCAAGGTACAACTATGGATCTCCTGCCCTGCAAAGGACTGGGCTGGGAGTATCTTCTCATGCTCCTTTCAAGCCAGACTTGGTCTTTAGAATTTTTCAACCTTCGATTTCATGTATGTGGTTGGTTTTTTTTTCATTGTTGTAGTCATTGTGGATATTGTTTTCTTGGTTCTGCTGACTTCACGCTGCATCCATTCATGTAAATCTTTCCATGTTTCTCTATACTCATCACAGGCATCATTCTTATAACACAGTAATACTCCATTACATTCATATACCAAAAGTTGTTTAGCCATGTCTACTTTGTTTCCAATTCCTTGCTGTGACAGAAAAAAAAAAACCTGCTGCTATCAATGACCTCCTGGGGATATAAACCCAATAATAGTACACCTGGGTCAAAGGGTATGGGCATTTTTGTCACTTTGTTTCCATAATTTCAGATTCCTTTTCAAAACAGATACAATTCACAGCTCCATCAACAACGCATTAGTGAGCCTATCATTCCACAACCTTTCTGACACGGAGTAAATTAACCTTTTTTTGTCTTTTTGCAGGGTATGAAGGCAGGTAGGTGGTACATTGGCTAGAGCACCAGGCCTGGAGTCAGGAAGACTTGAGTT
Source organism: Trichosurus vulpecula (assembly GCF_011100635.1). Lineage (NCBI taxonomy): Eukaryota > Metazoa > Chordata > Mammalia > Diprotodontia > Phalangeridae > Trichosurus > Trichosurus vulpecula. Next base: position 257,394,171 of record NC_050578.1, read on the forward strand.
CAAATCTAGCCTCAGAAATTTACTAGCTATGTGACCCTAGGCAAATCATTTCACTCTGTTTGCCTCAGTTTCCTCATCTGTAAAATGAGCTGAAGAAGGAACGGCAAACCACTCGAGCTGTTGTGAGGATCAAACGAGATAATAATCGTACGACACTTGATAAATGCCTGTTTCTTTCTTCTCTATTTTTTAACCAAGACCAGATGGTTTTGATGATTGCTACTTTATAATACAATCCATGGTAACAAAGTGCTATTTACCTTTGTCCATGCCTCTTTTCATCATTTCCTTTGATATTTTGGGGTTTTGTTTTTCCAAATAAATTTCGTCAATATTTTATCAAGTTCTATCAAAGTATCCCTTTAATAATTTGACTGGTATAGCATTAAAAGTATAAATTTATTTTGATGGTATCTTTTTTTATCATATTGGCATGACCCAGTCACGGACACTGAACTCCACCTACTTAAGTTGCTCCTTATTTCTTTAAGGAATACTTTGCAAATCGAATCTATACGAGTCTTTTGTGTGCTTTGGTAGATCGATCCCCAAATATTTTATGGGTTTTTTTAAGTCATTTTTCAGTCTTGTCCAACTCTTCATGACCCCATTTGGGGTTTTCTTGGCAGAGATACCAGAGTGCTTTGCCATTTCCTTCTCAAGCTCAATTTATAGATGAGGAAACTGAGGCAAAAAGGGTCAAGTGACTTGCCCAGGGTCACATGGTTAGTAAATGTCTGAGAAGATGAGTCTTCCTGACTCCAGGCAGGGCACTCTATCCACTAAGCCATCTAGCTGGCCAATATTTCACGTACTTAGCAATTATTTCCTTTTCTCTTATTACTTCTCAGCCCTATAAGCTGGGAATTAATAGGATCATGTATTTAGAGTCAAAAGGGACCTTCAAAGTCACTTAGTCCAACCTCCTCATTTTTGCCAATGAGGAAACCGACCCCTAGAAAGGTCAAGTCACTCTTCCAAGGTCACAGGAAGAGTGAGCAGCAGGGCTGGGCTTAACACCCAGGTCCTCTAACTCTGGCACTCGTGCCACAGGACTACCTTTAATCTTTGCTCTGCTCTAAAAAGATGGAAGAGTCCAGACAGAAGCAGGGTGAGACTGAAGCCTCCTGCCAAGGCACCAGCTCCTCCAGTTACCAAGCCCACCCTAGGTCCTCATGGCCGGCTCTGCTGTCTAGGTTTACTCCTCATTCTCAGCCCCACATTCTATGCTTCTCCCATTGCTGTCAGCTGTGTTCCAACTGGCCAGGCCTTCCCAGGGGTAGCAACGCCGCTGCAGGGTGATCCCCTGGGTTCTCCTGCCCCAGATCAGGCCATCCTCAGATGGGCCCAGCTCAGGCCCCCTGGGGGCTGGGCTCTGAAGGACTCAGCCAGCCTGTCTTCTACTCATGCTTCTCCACCACCAGATTCCTCCTCATTAAACAAATGAATCACCAACCTAATTAATTTGAGCAACAGAATTTATGTAACTGCTCCCAGCAGGATGTCTGCTCTCAGTCAGTGGCAGGGAGATTAATTCCTCTCCCTGGGAAATACCAGCCGTGCTGGTCAATAAAGCTTAATGATGACTGAACCCTCCCATCTGTCCCTGCCCGGGGTCAGTAACCCCTGCTGGCCAGGCATTCAGTTGGCTCAGTGCAAGCCCACACATGTGCCAAGGAGGTGAGGGGTGCCACCTCCCAGGCTGGATCATGGGACCTGGGGCCAAGAGAGACCCTGGGGATCATCTTGTCCCAGCCTTCAGTTTACAGATGAGAAAATGGGGGGGGGGGGAGTGATTTGTCCAAGGTCCCAGGGGAGTGAGTGCCAGAGGTTGGGTTGGAACTGAGGCCCCCTGACTGCTGATCCAGGGCATTAGATTGTAGCCATCTCTGTATAGAATGGCAGGGTACGATGCTGGCTTGTCCTGAGCCAGTGGGAGCATGGAGTCAGAGAGGGAGGGAAGGAGAGAAGGAGGGAAAGAGGGAAGGAGGGAAGGAAGAAAGAAAGTAGGAGGAAAGGGAAGAAGGAAAGAGGATGGAGGGAAGACAAGGGAGAGAGGAAGGGAAGGAGGGAAGAAGGAAAAGAGGGAGGAAGAAGGGAAGGAGAGAGGAAGAAAAGAAGGGAAGAGAGGAAAGAAGCCTCCCAGAAAACTCCACTTCTTCCTCAAGGCATCCTGAAAGGCCTAATCTATATTTCCATGCATTTCTTTTATGTGCCTAAGCCTTTCGGGCAGCTGTAACTCCAATTCAGTTGGAGTGTTTTCTGCTCCCTTAACAGAACAGGAGGTTTCAGAGTGACAGCCAAGCATGATGGAAGGAGTACCGTCTAAAGAATTTTCTTAGCTTGTTTTCTTTTTTTCCAAGGGAAGGCTCTAGTGGGGGTTGTAGGAGACGGGGACAAACAGGGCAATAATATTCTGAGATAATTATGATATAAAAATATCAAGAAAACTTTTTTAAAAATTAAACCGGCCAGGGGAATAATGGGCAGCTGTGGACAGCTGTGAACCAGTTAGAACAGCTGTATGCCCCTGCAGCTGCAGGTTCACAGCTGTTCCCTCTTTTGCTAATATTCTCAGAACCTAACATTCTCTCCTCTTCTAGGGCTTACCCTCCCCACTCCTCTTCTTCACCCTGCCTCATTTTCCCTAGGGACATATGGGCATAATTGGTGAATCTATCACAGGGACCTCAGGAAAGTCTTTCCTTGAGTGAGATTGTTATGACCAAGTAGAGTTCATAGTGTTCAATGCATCTCTCTTTCTCTGTCTGTCTCTGTCTCTGTGTCTCTCTGTGTCTCTCTCTCTGTCTCTGTGTCTCTCTGTGTCTCTCTCTGTCTCTCTGTCTCTCTCTCTCTCTCTCTCTCTCTCACTCTCTCTCTCTCTCTCTCTCTCTCTCTCTCTCTCTCTCACTCTCCCCACCCCCCCCCCCCCGCCTAACCACCATGTTGCATTAAGAAAAAAAAAAAAAGGATTGACAATCTCCTTAAGTGATTTCAGCCCTCCCATTTCCCCCAGGTCCTTCCTGTGGTTTCCCCAGGGGTCCTTCTCCCGAAGGACTGGATAATAAAAGGGAATAATTCCTCCCTGTCATCCTTTCTTCATTAAATGGTCTACCCCCAAAGTAGAAATTTCAAGTTATGTCTCATCCCTTGGAGCCCCACCCACAAGCTCAGACGGATGAGTCTTTCTCACTCTTTTCTCCTTGTCCAACGTTAGCTCCTTGAGGTGGGGACCTGTCCCCTCACACAGGGACAGGTATTTTCTCCATATTCTTAGCGTCCAGCACAGTGCTTGTCACATAGTAGGCGCTCGAAAAATGTTTGTTGTATTAAATTGAATTAACTGCTGATTTGAATGGGTGTTCTTCTCTTCCCCACTCTTGAAACTCACAACTCTACATGCTCAAAACCTCTGTCCTCTGGTGACAATGCCTAGGGCTTTCATTTCAGAGGAAATATGGATCAAGGTGGCATTTCCTGGAATATTTTAATGTTAATTTTTTGTTATCCTGAGCTTAACAAGCACCAAACATGAACAAACCATATGTACAAATAAGAAAAGGAAAATAGGATTATATATGAAACCATGAGTCTCTATTATGTATAGCTTACTTGCTTGTTTAAGTATGTAATAAGTTCAAAAGGTTGATTTCAAAGCTGTCCTGTATGTCTTTGTCTCCTTTTGAATTTCCTTCTGTTCTCTCCTGTGCATTTTGAAAAATACTTCCATGATACTATTTTCTTTTTTTCCCTTTCTTTTAAATTGCTATCACTAGGCTTCCACCCTCTTACCCACAATTATTCCCTAAAAACAAAACAAGAAATTTCCTTTTAACAAATAAGTATAGTCAAGCAAACAAATTCACATAGTAGCCATATCCAAAAAAGCACATAGTAGGACTGTTTGATTAAATACTTGACTGATTAAACTCTAGTTCATCACCTCTCTCTCAGGAGAGGGGCAACATACCTAATCAGTCATTCATGGTCAGGAGCTGTACCCATCAAATTTAAGTTCTTCAAAGTTTGTTTTTACAATACTGTTGTTATTCCATGAATTTTTCTGGTTCTGCTCACTCCACTCTGCATTCATTTCTACAAGTCTTCTTTGGTTTCTCTGAATCCATCCCTTTCATCATTTCTTAGGGATAAGGATTGAACATGGGACTTCATTGGTATTAGGAAACTCTCAGGTAAGGAAACTCCCTCTACTATTGTAGGTTGGCAGTTTCTCTGCTATTTATAGTCTTAGAGCATTTCCTAGGACTTAACTGACGTGCCCAGGGTCACACAATCAATATGTGTCAGACGTGGGACAACCCAAGCCTTCCTGGCTTCAAGGCTACTCCAGCTACCACACCAACCTGCTTCTCAGTCCCTTCTGACTTCTGATTGAGAATCTTAAAATCTGTAATTGAAATTTTAAGCAGGAGGTATCAGAGAAGATAGCACAGGGATAACTAGCTAAATGTCAATGTTGCTTTGTGATCCTTGGATGACAGCTCTTCCTATTATTTCTTATTATGGTATAATAATATTTCATTATTTTGCACATATCATAATTTGTTCAGCCATTCCCCAATGAATGGGATATCCCAGGTTTTTGCTACTATAAAAAGAGCTTTTAACAATTATCATTGTACATATAGTTCCTTTCCCTTTTTCTTTAACTCTTTGAGGTATATGCCTATGCCCAGTCTAGTGATTTGGGAGGTTTCATTCCCAATTGTTTTCCAGATTGGCAGGAGCAAATCACAGCTCCACCACATTGCATCAGTATGCCTGTCTTTCCACAGCCCCTCCAACAATTGTCATTTTCTTTTCTTGTCATTTTTTACAATTTGATGGGTATGAGTTGTTTAAACTTGCATTCCTTTTACTATTGGTGAGATGGAACACTTTTCACATGGTTGTTGATAGCTTGGATTTCTTCCCTTGAGAACTGCCTTTTCTTATTCTTCATCTACTGGAAAATGGCGGCCATTCTTTTTTAATAGTATTTTATTTTTTCCAATTGCATGTAAAGACAATGTTTAACATTCATTTTTTTTAAATTTTGAGTTCCAAATTTTTCTCTCTCCCTCTCCTCCCCACTTCCTAAAACAATAAGCAATTTCATATAGGTTGTATATGTGCAATCATGTAAAACATATTTCCACATTAATCATGTTGTGAATGAAGAAACAGACCAAAAGGGAAAAAACATGAAAAAATAAAATGAAAAGAATATGCTCCAATCTGCATTCAGACTCCATAGTTCTTTCTCTGGATGTGGATAGAATTTTCCATCATGAGTCTTTTGGAATTGTCTTGGATCATTGTATTGCTGAGGAGAGCTAAGTCAATTGCACAATATTGTAGTTGCTGTGTATGATATTCTCCTAGTTCTATTCATTTCACTTTGTGTCAGTTCATGTAAGTTTTTCCAGGTTTTTCTGAAATCCAAATAACTATCATTATTACATATTTGAATTAGTTCTTTATAAATCTTGAATATCAGACCTTATCAGAGAAACTTCCTAAAAAGATTTTTCCCAGTTAGCTAATTACTTTCTAATTTAAGCTGCATTGATCTTGTTTGTGCAAAAAAAAATTGAGTCTTGTATAATAAAAATTATCCATTTTCTCTTCTCTGATTTTCTCTGTCCTTAGGTCAAAGACTTTCCCCCTATGCCAAATGGTATCTCCTTCCCTACTGTTCTAATTTATATTGCCTTTTATCACTAGGTCCTATATCCATTTGGAGCTTATTGTTGTATACTGTATAACCTCACTTCTACCAGCCTGCTTTCCAGTTTTCCCAACAGTTTTTGTTAAATATTGATTCCTTACCCAGTATCTGGGGTCTTTGAGTTTATCAAACACTAGGCTTATTACGATCATTTGCTTCTGTATGGGTTGTATAATCCATTCTACTGATCAACTCTTTTAGTTTTTTTAACTCATACTAAATAGTTTTGATGATTACTACTTTTTAGTATGGTGTGAGATGTACTATGAGGTCCCCTTCCTTCCCACTTTTTTTCCCTGCACTATTTCCCTTGAGATTCTTGACCTTTTATTCCTCTGGATGAATTATGTTTATTTGTTTGTTTTTAGTTTTCCTATCTCTATAAAGCATTTAACTCTCTGATAGTTTGGTATGCCACTGAATAAAGTATATTAATTTCGACAACATTGTCTAACATTGACAATGCTTTTATTATATTGACACAGTCCAACCATGAGCAATTAATATCTTTCCAATTATTTAGATCTGTATTTGTGTAAAGAGGGTTTTATGATTGTATTCATATAGTTACTATGTGTATCTTAGTAGGTAGGCTCCCAAATATTTCACATATTCTGTAGTTAATTTAAATAAAATTTCTCTATCTCTTCCTGTTGGGTTTTGTTGGTAATATCCGGATCATGGATTTAGACCTGGAAGGGACTCTGGAGGTCTATCCCAAATCTTTCATTATACAGATAAGGAAATGGAAGCCCAGAGAGGGGAAGCTATTCACCCAAATTCATACAACTAGAGGCTGGATTTGAACTCTTCCTGGCTCCAAATCTACTCTGCCCATTATCAGGTTGGATCGGGGGTGGGGGGAGGGGCGGTGGGGGGAGGGGGCAGACTCCAAAGCTAGGTGAGATCAGATCTCATCAGTCAGAAACTCTTATCAAGACCACTACCTCCCAGCCCTCAGGAACTCTCTAATACCTGGACTTCTTTAGACCCTCCAGAAGGATCCTTACTTCTTGCATTCAAGCATTTCAAGCACATTCAACATTCGAGTCTGATGAGGAGACCCAAACACTTCCCAAAATTCCATTTCAAAATGCTGTCAATTGTTCAGCTCTTGGACCATCCTCTGTTAAGGACTCTGCTCCATCCTGTGCAATGCCCCCAGGTTCCCTGTTAACTAACCAGTCAATGGGCATTTATTAAGCCTTTTCCTAGTCCCTTCCCTGCCACCCCACCTTACTTCCACTCCTACTCCCCCACCCCTCCCCCACCCAGATGCTGGAGCACCTCTCCTGAAGCTACTTTGTATTTATTTCATTTATATTCTGTATATTATACTCACGTGTACATGTTGTCTCTCCCATAAGAATATAAGCTTCATTTGTGAAAGATACCCAGTGATTAGCATGGTGCCTCACACATAGAAAGTACTTAACAAATTCTCATGGTTGATTGATTGGTTATTAAGTACCTGTCACTGTACCTGCCAGACCCCTGGATATTGCCACCCACCCTGCTATCCACCTTGCCACTGAACCCTAAGATCTACCAAACTTCTCCATCCTTCCTGAAAGTGAACCCTGACGTATCGTTGTCTCCCCCAATTAGAATGTGAGGTCCCCGAGGGCAGGGACTGTAGCGATTCTCTACGTGTATCTTAGCATTTAGCACAGTGCTCACTATATAGTAAGCACTGAATAAATTATTTTTTCATTCATTTGTACTATGTGCTGGGCACTGTCCACGGTGCTGGGGATACAAAGACACAATGTTCTCAAGAAGCTTGCATTCTGTCTGAGGTGACAACATAGATAAGTACATACAGGATACAGAACAGTTTAGGAGGGAGTATGTAGACCAGAGATATCAAGCCCGGGACCACATGCTACCTGCAATACTTCCATTTTAGCCCAAACCAGATTAAAATGTAGCTAAGAGATAGTTAACAAAATAAGTAAAAATACAATTAAGCATAGATAACATTACATTTTGAAACTAAGTCAACACACGGCCCACAGGTATCTTTATATACTGTTGGATGGGCCCCATCTGACACCACTGGTGTAAGGCCCCACGTCAGCCAGTTCAGTTGCAAACATACAGGTTTCCACCTTGAGGTCTAGAGGATCCTCAGCTCAGAATGGTGGTGTCTCCTCCTCCCACCTTCCCATAAGGACAGGTGGGGGAATCAATGACTGGCTCCTTTGGGAATGCTGATCTGCCCCCAGGAGATTCTGTGGTACCAAGAGTTTAATAACAGTTTTTCAAGTCCCCGGAGATACTTCCCCCAAATGTCTCCATCCTAGCATTCCCCCCCCCAAAATGGTAAATGAAAAGGGAGCCCCCACCATGGTGATCCTACCAAGCTCTGTGCTGATGTTCTTCCCCATCCCCTGCACTCCAGATCTGCTTCTGGACCCTCCCCATTCTGGGTCTGTGCTCCTCTGTGGAACTAGAGGGAGCTCTCAGTGTGAGGATGGAAGCACGTAATACATAGTGCCCTGGACTTGTAGTAGGGAAGATATGGGTTCAAATTCTGCCTCAGACCCTTACTAGCTGGGAAAACACTTAACATCCCTGGCCCTCAGTTTCCTTATCTGTAAAGTGAAATGGTTGGACTCAATAGCTTCTCAGGTTCCTCCTGGCTCCCAATCTATGGCCTTACAATTCTGATACTAGCTCTGTAACTCTGGGCAATTCCATTCAAGTCCCTGTGCCTTCAGAGGAATTGGGCGGGGGGGGGGGGGGGAGAGGGGGGAGCGGCGAGGGGAAGGGATTCAACAGCCTCCAAGGATCTTTCTAGAGCTATTATCCTTACAGGTCTCCTCATCATAATTATCCGATGTTGGTACTGGGGTGAGGGGGGACACTAGGACCCAGAACACAGTCCAGTCCTTTCCTGTTGTTATTAGGTGTTTTGAGTGGGGGGTTGGTAGTATCCAGCTCTTCCTGACCCCATTTGGTTTTTTTGACAAGGATACCGGAGTAGTTTGCAATTTCCTCCTCCAGCTCATTTGACAGATAAGGAGACTGAAGCAAGCCGGTTTGAGTGACCTGCCCAGGGTCACGCAGCTAGTAAGTGTCCGAGGCCACATTTGAACTTGGGTCTTTCTGACTCCAGGCCCAACTGCCCCATATCTCTCAGCTCTCTTCCTCCTACAGACTCCCCAGCACCTGGCTGGTCCTTCTTTGCCAGCATTTTCAGCCTTAGCCAATCTTTCGGTCAGCAAGCACCAACACTTGGCTCCCTATTTCTCTCTCCGAGGGTTACAGAGAATCTCTCCCCAGCTGTGTAGGAGAGTGAGGGCAGACTGCCTCCGCATCATCCCACAGGCACTCTCTTTTCCCTCACAAGTTTAAACCCTACTTCACCTCTCTGGCAACCCCAAGTTCTTAAGGGAAGCCACCCATGGGTTGTTCCTTCCGCAAAAGATGGCACCTCCCAACTCCTTGGCTTTTCACTGGCTGCCTCCCTTGCCTGAAATCCTCTCTCTCTACTCATCTCTGCCCCCGATTGCCCTGGCTTTCTTCAAATCCCACCTAAAAACCCACCTTCTATAAAAAGTCCTCAGTCTGTACCTGGCACAGTGCCTGCACTTAATGCCTGTTGACTTGACATTCAGCATGGAGGCTGCTCCTTCAAAGACCCCAAAGGACTGGATTTAGAGTCATTAAATTGGTGTTCCAATCCAGACTCTGCCTTGTGAGTAAATTTGAGTAAGTCACTTCTACTCTGAAACCTTTGGTTTCCTTCTGAATAAAATAAGGGAGTTGGAAAAGATGACCATTAAGCTTTAAAAATCCCATAATCCTAAAATTTTCCCACAGGGCATCTGTTCCTGACTTTCTGGGGCAGGAGAAGAAGCAGCAGTGACTTGGGCTCAGGACTTTCTCCAGAACCCCATGTTGGGGGATATACCAGACTAATTCTGTGGGATGTGCTCAGTTGTCCCCTTCTAAGCTCTCCTTTCCAAAGTCCTTCCTTCCTCTTCTATGCTCCCAACAGACCCATTTTCTAAGAGGGTCACTTGAGATGCTGTTGACAAGGGAGGACCTGCCCCTAGAATTAGGCCATTGCCTAATTGCCTCTCTTGCCAGGAGGGGCAGGCAGGGCAGGGTGGGAAGGAAAGAAGCACCCCACCCTCCGACACTGCTGTCAGGGATCTGCAAATTCTGTCCCCTGTCGCTTCCCCGACCACTCTGGTTCTCTGTCATCCTCTCCCAAATACCTGATTCACCAGAGTCATGGGATCCTTGAGAATCTTCATGGATTCCCCACTTTTTTTCCTAATTCTAGATTTGTGATTTCATTAGTGTAAGGAACTAGCAATGAGGAAACTCTACCGAATCTGGTAAATGCTTTCTCTGCAATCTGTGGTCTTTTGGAATTTCCTGGAGGCATTGAGAGTTAAATGACTTACCCAGGGTCCTACATTCTCTATGTATCAGGGTCAACACTTGGACCCAGGTTTTCCTGACTTTGAAGCCAGTCCTCTGGCCATTGCACTACACTACCTCTTAGCACACCTCTCCACTTAGAGCTGCTAATATTAGTCACAATAATCTCCCATATTCATGTAATGCTTCCGAGTTAACCAAACACTTTCCATAAGTTTTCTCATTTGAAATGATGCTGATCCGTCCCTCCCACCAAACATGAGGCTGGCACTGGGGGACTGGGGACAGGGAGAGAGAAAGAGGAAGATGGTAGGGGGAACAGAGCATAAAATGAAAATAAATAGCTAATTCTTCCTAATAATGCCTGATTTCCTGATTTGATATTCCACATTAATTATAATTACTTAGCAGAAGAGAGGGTATTAATCACTGTACATAGTACTTCAGCGATTAGGGGAGGAAGTAGCTGGCAGCTGCTAGGACCAGAGGCTGCCATGGGGAGAGCACTGACCTGACCCTGAGCACTGAAGGTATGCAGGTGGTCAAGGTGAAGGAGGAGAAAGGCTGAGGATCACAGCCCCTGGAAGCACTACCCTTGGGAAACACCAGCTGCTGGTGAGGAAAAGTAGAGAGCTGGGTATGCTGGGAAAGAGAACTTTCCTGCCCTTCCTTCCAGAACATGTCCTCAGATTACCAGTCTAGCTAAGCTTAGAAAAGCTCATCACCACATTGACCGCAGACTGATAAAATGTTTGGCCGAGGCAACTCTCACCAAAGAGTTGTAACCTACATCTGTGGATGGCATTCCCACTCCAATGAATTCACAGACCTTTGAAGTTTTTAGGAAACCATTTCTGCTCAGCCCTGGAAAATCTAACAGCATTATGATGAGGGGAGCAAAGTCTAGATGGAGGAAGGAAAGGAGTTGTGCAACAGGACCTGAGCTTTCTTGAGCTATGCTAGGAAGCCTCTCATATAGGAAAGAGCCCAGCCCCCTTTCACAGAATGCCTTCCCCCTTCCCCTCTGTCCAACCAATTCAACCCATCCTTCAAGGTTCACATCCCTCACAACTGCAGCACATGTGGGTCTCTCTGCCTCCTGAGAAATAGCACAGTATAGTGGATAGGGCAGCAGGCTAAGAGTCAGGAGAACCGGGGTTGAAATCTTGCCTAGTTATGTGGTCCTGAGCAAGTCATTTGATTTTTCTGTGCTTCTGTTTCCTTATCTGCAGAATGAAGGGATTGGATTTAATGGTCTCTAAGATGACTCTTGCCTTTAAATCCATGACCTACTGTAGATACCAAGATACCAAGAGTTTTTACACCAGGTGAGAGCACTTGTTTAGAACTCCTCTGGGAGTGTCATCTAATTGCTTCCTGGACCTTAGTCTTATATCCAGTTTCCTGAGGACGGAGACCTCATGTTAAGCTGCATCTAGCAGTAAATTTCAATCAGTACTGATTTTAGTTCAATTTATGTTTCCTCACAATAACATCAATCCTACGATTCAGAGCAGGAAGATACATCAGAGATCACCTAATTCAACCTTTTTTTATGGAAAATGCACAAACTGGCTATAGGAAGATAGAGTCTGAAAACAGAATTTACATTTGTGGACTGCAGCTTATGATATATAAGAATACCAGGCACATGATCAGGGCTGGAGTATGAGCAAAAAGAACTAGTAAAAATGCCTTTGCCAATAATAAGGTTGCAAATCTAATCAAAAGGGCTTTAAATTGACAAAGCAAGGGAGAAAGTGACAGATGGACAGATAAATTAAATATGATATGCTATAGAGACAGAGAGGAAATAATTGATGATATCACAGTAGATGATCAATAGATAAATAATACATAGATACACAGATCCACCAAAGAGAAGTAGAAGTGGTCAGAAATTCATAGGAGACAAAATCCAAAGGACATGGCAGTAAAACCATGGCCTCACATGGCTATGTATATATGCATGCAAAATGAGTAGTAAGCAAGGTAAACCAGATTCTGATGTATGAAGGAAAGCCTAACCACCCAAGTATCACTCAACCTTGGTGGAATGAGAACCATGAAATATGTCTCTGAACCTTATTCAAAAGGAAAGATTAGGCAAAGGTGGGCAGTAGCATTGTATATAGAAAAGATATACTCATGATAGAGCACTGGTCCTGGAGTCAGAAGGATATGAGTTCAAAACCAACCTCAAATACTTACTAGTTGTGTGACCCTGGGCAAGTCACTTAACCCCAATTGCCTCCAAAAAATGTGGGTATGTGCATTTATGAGAAAGTACAAAGCGCTGGGCTGGACATGGCAGAGAGCATTTGGAGAAGGCTAAGCAGAGGTATTTGGTAGTGTCATCCAAGTAGAGACAGTATTATGTATGTGTAAACTGAGACACATCTGTGGGTAGACCCTGGTAAGTAATAGCTCATAGTGTGTTAGTTGGGCTTTGTGTTAAGGATGTGGGATTCCTGAAACACACACACACACACAGTCTTCATTTGTGACTACTACTGGCTCATTGTCCAATGGGTTCAAGCATGAGGGGGCAGGGATTTTCTCAACATTACAAATGGCAGTAACTCTCTCCATAGCCAGCTTTTCCCCCCCTACCTCACCCAAGCTCAGAAACCTCCTCTCTCAACCCTATATTGAACACTTCTTTGCATGGACAAATATCATAATTAATGTCAATACACTTCAATAGCAGTGGCATTAAACAACATGTAACAGACTGTGGCAGGACACCTAGCCAGGGAAGGTGAAGGAGTGTGAAACAGTCATGGCTCACCTCACTGAGGTGTCTCTTCCCTGACTCATCCTTTGCTCTCTCCCTCCTCTGGCTGGCTTTTCACGGGCACCTCCCTCTGGTCTGGTCTCCTCCTCTGTGCCCTGCTTTCCATCACCAGGGCCATGCCCTGTCTCTTTTCTTTACCAATTCAGCAAAAACTAGGATTTGGCATCTTTCTGCTCCATCTTGGCCATGTTCTCCAATACAGAAACCTTCCCCCAGAAGGAAATTCCTGGAATGATCTGCCCCGCCTCTCATCTCACCTCTTAATATTCCTGATGTCTTTCAAGTGTCCAATCAAACACTACTTTCTACAGGAGACAATGCTGGACCCCTGGCCATTTGAGCCTTCCCTAATAATCTTGTATGTGCCTAGTTATTTACGTATTGTCTCCCCATTCCCCATTAGTATATAAGCTCCCCGAGGTCAGGGACTGTTTTTATCCCTCTTTTGTATCCCCAGCACTTTAGCCCAGTGTCTGACATACCGTAAGCAACTAACAAATGTTAATTAAATAATTGATTAATTGCCTTGCAGTTCAAAAGCCATGAGGACTTAGAGAACACTGACAATTGCCACATGCCTGCACCCAAATGCTTCTGTTCCCCCAAGTTTCCAAGGCAATGATCTAAGGAAGTTTATACATACAGTATATACATATAAATAGTATACATATGTATAGTATATGCATGTATACTATAAACCACTGGGACAGAAAGAGGACATAGATGAGTTCTGGAAGCAAATGATATAACAGTGATTAATGACCTTAATTATCTAGACACCTATAGCACTTTATCTCTCCTTCTTTCTTCATCTCCCTCTTTCTGTCTCTGTCTCTGTCTGCCAAAAGCAGAGCAGCTAATAATCGTTTGGCTCGCCTTAATTTTATCCTTCAAACGTCGGAGAAACCAATGAACTTGACTCCTGTTCTCCTCACCACAAGGGGAGAATAAGTTGTTGGGATGGAAACGATGGGAACCTCGTGGGGAACTGACCGCTCCATCTTAGAATTTGTCATTGACAGGGAAAGGAAAACCAGCCATCGTTTGGCACTTACCCCAGATTTAAGGAAAGCAGATCGTAAAGCATTCGGAGAAAGGACAGGAAGGATCTACCGGCCTAAAATTCCACAGAGGAAGTAAGTTCAGAAGGAATAGGAAGATCTGGAAAGGAAAATTCCAAAGACGCAAAGGGAAAGAATAAGGAGAAAGAGGGTAGTTGATCTGACACCCAAAGATCTCGTCACCCGGGATTTTTAAAGACGCATAACAGAAAATGGAAGCAGCAGCGGGTGATAGCAGCTGAAGACAAAAGCGTATCATGAACCTGTAAGAATTACGGGTATGAAAATCGCAGGAGCCAGAACGAGCTGAAGACGGTGACAAATGAAGGACAGTTGCTTTGTTTTTTTTTTTTTTAAGTGGCTTTTTTCTTCATCTGTTTTAGAAAAAGGGGAGGATAAAAAAAGGATCGTCCTCAGGGAAATGAGATGCTGCTGCTACTGAAAATAACATCAGCGATGTCGACAATAGCTGGGGCTGAATTTGAACTCGGATCCAGTGCTCTACCCGTCATGCCGTAGGTTGGTCTAGACGCCCTCTGCAGTCCCTCTCAGCTCTGGGACTCTCTGATTTTGCTGAGGGTCCTCCCTCCTATCTCCCATTCCCTACCCCATGGTCAGTTTTCTAGCCCGGGGGGGGGTGCTCAGCGCCACCCACCCCCCACCCAGGGCAGAGGTTAGCCATATGGGGGAGGGGGAAGAGGAGAGTATCGGGGACAAGGTGAAGCCTCTCTCAATGCCGGCATTTCCTCTCAGAGCCTTCCCTCGAGCCCCGCCCATCTCTTGTGGCTAGGATTCAGGCAAAAGATTAATTGTTCCAGCTGAATTAATGACCCATCAGCTCCACACCAGAGCTCTTCTGGCGCCCCAGTGATAAAGGACGGAGGGTAACCAGGCTGGCAGCATCTCCCTAGAAAATAGACATATAGGAGAGGGCTAGAGGAGTCCCTCTGCACTCCCCCATCCAGGGCTCACCCTGCGTGTGCCAGGGTTCGGAGGTGGGAGCGGGGTGGCCAGAACTTGCTTCCTTTAAGAGTCGCTAGCAAGGCTCCCCCGATCCCAAATAACAACGCCGCCTCTGTGAAGGTTAATGAAGCCCCAGCGTTGGAGACAACCCTGTTGGAATGGGGGGAGCAAAGACAAGGGAGTCAGAGCCCCAGGACTAGAAGCTAGGTTCTTCTGCTAACTTGGCTGTGGGACCCCAGGTTAGTCCCCTAACCTTTTCTGGGCCTCAGTTTTCTAATCTGTCAAATAAAGGAGCTGAATGAGGTGATCTCTAAAGTCCTTTCCAGCTTAGACATCCCACAAGAGGTTGGATAGCCAAGACTTGCCGCTGTGCCTAGCACAGTGCCCTACACACCCTAGGAGCTTAAGAAGTAGTTATGGAATTGGATTTGTATTACTAGAGTGAACTGCCAGCCCCTGTTTAGCTCCTCAGTTCCCAAAGGAGGAAAGGGCAGCTTCCCCTGACATTTTTGGCCCCTGGCCAGTTTGGTACAGTAGAAAGAACACTTGGACTTGAAGTGGGGGGAAAGGAGTACAAATCTCATTTCTGTCACTGACTACCTGTGTGACCTCAGGCAAATCACTTCATCCCCTGGGCCTCAGTTTCCCCATCTGTAAAATGAAGAGGCCTGACTAAATGGCTTCTGAAGTCCCTTCAGCTCTAAATCTAGGAACCCATGATCTTTTCTCCCTGTATGTGGACTGGCTCTAACTTAGGGTCTCAGAAAGTAGCCTGGGGGCACTGAGAAGTCAGTCAAGCAACCAGCATTTAGTAAGCTCCCACAGTCAGCACGTGTCAGAGGCAGATTTGGAGCCCCTCCTATGCCAGGAAGACCCACCCAGGATGTGATTATTATCATTAATAGCAATAATTATAATTCGCAGATTTACAAAAGCCGAGTGAGAGAGTAAGTGAAACTATTATCACATCCATGTTACAGCTGGGAAGACAGAAGCTCCGAGAGGTTAATAGATGGTTGTTAAGTTGAGGAACAATTAAGGGCCTTGACTATAGTCACGCAGCTAAATGTGTGGGCTAGGATTCAAACTCAGGTCTCCTAACCAGCGCCTTAGACTCTGCATCATGCTTCTTCTCTGGGAAGAGTGCAGTTTGTTTCCATGAATGGCTCTTCAGGGGCCATGTGAGAGCAAACATCAGAGGCCCTGGAAGAGCTGAGTGGCAGAGACAGAAAGAAGAGAAAGGACCTGTTTCCTCCCCCTCAGCCCAGCCCATCATCTTCTCCTGTCGTTTATCAGACTGGCAAGCCTTCAGATAAGATGCCCAGCCCCGGGGTGCCCTTGGCCATTCCCCGGGATACTACGGCACCGAGAAGAAGCAGCAGGTGGTGCTCAGAGATAACTGGTCCATGGGGCCAGGCGGGCTGCTGCCCAGGCAACGGGAGAAAGTGGATGGGGCGGGGGCTGGGAGAGCTGGTCAAGAAAGAAGAGAAGGAAGAAGTTGTGGGGCTTACTGGGCAGCCGAGAGGGAGGCCCCCAAGAGACTGGGTCAAGGAGAAAGAGGAAAAGAAAGGGTGCTGGGACCACAGAACACGGAGCCGCTGGGTCTCAGTTTCCTCGCCTGTATGATGGAGCTAAGAGCACCAACCTCACAGGGTTTGGGAAGGGTTCAAATGAGATCATGCATCAAAAGTGTCCTGCAAACCTTAAAATGCTGTGTAAATATGAGTTTTTATTAGGAGTTACTCTGGATTCTAGGATCCCTGAGCTCAGACCTTTGCTGCCTCATTTTCTCCTCCCTTCCCAGCTTTCCTCTCCATCCCATCCTGGCCAAGGACAAGTGTCAATCACTCTTCAGACTACTGGCCAAATGTCCAGCTGGCTTCATCCGACTCTGCAAATAGCCCCTTGCCTCCCCAGACAGAGAGGGTCAGGATTGTCTAGAGCCGAGGTCAAGCTTTATTTATTCAATCCCCAGCTAGGGTCAGGGAAAGAAGAGAGAGTGAGCAGTAAGAGAAATCTCTCTGGCCTCGTTGACAGGAGGGCATTGTCTCATCGGATGGGCGCCTCCTCAGTTTGACTGGCTCATCATTCCAGCCAGATCCAGCCTCTCTTCCCCAGGGAGGCTGCCCTAAAGCCCGAGCTCATTCTCCTGAAGTTCATCAAATGAAGTCCAGCAAAGAGGAGAGGATTAGACAGAAGGTGAGGATAGGGAGCTATGCCCACACCATTTAGAAGCAGAGGCTGGCTTGGGGGCTTTGTCTCTGCACCCCCAGATTACCTCCCATTTCCAATGTGCATACATTCTGTATACTTAATTATTTACATATTGTCATGCCATTAGACTGTAACCTCCCTGAAGGCAGGGACATTTTTTTACCTTTGCATCTCCAGCACAATGTCTGGCATACAGTAAGTGTTTAATAAATGCCTTTTGACTGATGCAACTTGCATATAGTAAGGCTTAATAAGTGTTTGTCTCATTTGATAGCTTCAGGGGGCAATGTGGGACCCTCTGCATGGAGGGTTATTGGGCATTGTACACTCTTAGCACAGTGTCTGGCACAGAGTAAATGCTTGTTAAATACTTGTTGAATCAATGCCTCACTCCAAAACCAACCAGACCAATGGTGACACCATTTTGACTCCCCATTTTTCATGCCCCCGACAAACTCTGACCCACTGCTACCTCTACCCAGCCTATTGTCTTCCTTCACCTCTTCCCTCCCTTCTCCCAACAGCCACTAAGGCATTAAAGCTGAGCCTGCGGAAAAGAGTACCAAAATAGGAGTCAGGAAGCCTGGGTCCTAGTCCTTGATCTCCTGAAAGCTCTTTTTTTTTAGCCTGGGCAATTCAGTCTTTCTCTTTGGGCTTAGATCCCTCACCTGTAAAATCAAGGGAGATACTCTCAAAGACCTGATGGAGAATGGGAGAGGTAGCCTAACCCTGGAAATGCCTAAAAGAGGAGGAAGAAGAATTTTCCAAACTACATTCCAAGAAACTTGTGTTTAAGTTCTGCGAAAATTCTAGGATGAAGAAGGGAAGATTTTAGGATTTTTAGAATATTCCAATCTCCTAATTCAATATTTAGGAAGGGGGACAGTAGGACATATTCACTGATAACCTATAAATGGATCACAATCACCCCCAGACCTCTGGGTAGGGACAGGTCTTACCAGGCTATTGACAAAAGCTCACCCTGATCTCCTTGTGGAGCCTGAAGATGGTTCCCAAAAGAACCCTATCTCAGGAGTCAGAGGACCAAGGCTTCATCCAGTTATCTTTGTAGACTTGGGCCAATTGCTTCCCCATTCTGTCTGATGAAGGGCTTGTCCTTTACAATCTTCAAGGTCTCTGCTAGTTCTTGACCCTAGGATAGGGGGCTCTTGGACAAGGTGGGCACAGAGAGTACATGAGGCCCAGGCAGAACCAGAGTCTCTGGGCCAAGGTGAAGGAAGAGTTCTTATAGGCAAGGGCCCTTCCACCCATATGTTGGATGATTCCATGATGCTCAGATGGGACATGTTTGGCCCCAAGGTGCGGAGGATGCCAGCTGTCTGTAGAGTCATGTCTGAGCGTACACACACAGGTATGTCCCTGAGGATGCTGGGGTAGGTAACTGACGGGTGGCACAGTCCTCACCAGGGTATGCATTCTTAGCACTTTTCTTTATCCACCACATGCTCCCTCTTCACTGCTCCTGGCTCCTCACAGTCTGGTTAAGAGCAGATCTTGAAGCCCTTAGCCACTGTATGTTTTCACGGAAACAGACTTGGTCCCCGTAATCAGTAGAATGGGGGGTAGGGGTACTGGGGAATATATAGCAAACATGCCCCCACAAAGAGTAACAACCTCCTGTGTCCTCCAGGACAAAGTAGATGCTGTGGTACTCTGGGAGGGGAGTCTGCTTCTTCCCGTCCAAGGCAACAACCTTCTCCTTGGAGGATCGCCCCACTGGGGTTCTCAAATTGGCTTCTGCCTCCTCAGTCAGGTTCCCAGCTAAGCTGACCCAGAGTCTTTTAGAACAGGAAATTCCTGTGGCTGACAGTAACCATCCCGTCTCCAGCCCCCTAAACCAAGAGCATCTAAGCCATTTCCTCTGTCCAGGCGCAACATCCCTAAATTCCTCATAGAATTTATAGAAACCCAGGTAAGATGACCTCACAGCCTCATCCATCTGTCCTGGTTACCTTCCTCTGGATTCTTTCCAGCTTGTCCACGTCCTTCCTAAGCCTTGACACCCAGAACTGCGCACAAAGTTCCAGGTGAGGTCTGATGGGGCTGCACCTTCCTTTTCCTAAAACTTAGACCTCTCTTAATACAACCCAAGATGTCATTATGTCATTGAGTGTTTTTGATTTCCATTTCACCATGCTGATTCATATTGAGTTTGTGGTCCACTAAAATCCCCAGATCTTTTTCAGAATGGCCGATCCCTAACCATGGCTCCTCCATCTTATTCGTGTGAAGCTGATCTTTTTGTACCCAAGAACAAATCTTTACACTTGGTCCTAGTGGATTTCATCCAATTACACTCAGCCTGGCACTGCCTGTCAAGATCCTTTTGGCTCCAGTGTATTGGCTCTCCTTTTCAACTTTGTGTCATCTGAAAGTTTGATGAGCCTGCCCTCTATGCCTTTGTCCAAGTCACTGATAAAAATGTGAAACAGCCCAGGGCCAAGCACAGATCCCCACAGCGCTCTGCTGGAGACCTCCATCCATATTGACATGGAACCATTTACAACTCCACTCTTTGAATTCAGCCACCCCACCAGTGCTGAACCATATGACCATCCAATCCAGGTCTCTCCTTCCTCTCCATCAGGGATACCGTTAGATACTTTGCAAAAGCTTTAGTATTGGAGCAGTTAGGTGGTGCAGTGAGTAGAGCACTGGCCCTGGAGTCAGAAGGACCTGAATTCAAATCCAGCCTCAGACACTTGGCACACTTACTAGCTGTGTGACCTTGGACAAGTCACTTAACCCCAATTGCCCTGCCTTCCCCTCTACCCCCTCTGGGCTCCTTACTCATCTTGTGTGTCAAACCTCCATCAGAAGTTTTGGTTCTTTCATTTCCCACGTAGTGGTCATTCTCATCTGTCAAATGAGGAGGTGGGATTCAGCAGGTTCTACAATCCCTTCCAGCTCTAAATCTATGATTTAGATTTAGGATTCCATGAAATTGAGTGATGCGAAATTACAATAACCAATCCTAGTCCCAAAGAAGGAGGCATCTCCCAGCCTTCTTTGCAGAGGTGTGGGACTATGGACTGCAAACAATGTCAGATTGTCTTTTTTTTTCCTGAAGTGTTAGTTCCGCTGAACTTTTTTTTCTGTTTTTTATTCTTTGTAATAAGGGATGGCTCTTTGGAAGGGGCAGAGGGGGGTAATGTAATAATAAAAAAGATGTTCCTCCCAGGAAATGAACTAAGAGGCACTGGACAGCTACAGCTGGCTTTGCCCTCACCATCTCAGTCCTGCCTAAGGTCTTTGGAATTAATTCTGCCACCATCTCTTCTCCTCACCCATTTCTCCTCACCCTTAGTGAGGAGATGAGGGAAATTCTCATGTTTAAGATATCATCCACTTCCAAAGATTCCCCTCCCTGGAATTCCTCTTCCCTCTTCTCAGGTGAAGATTCTGCTGCTGTGTCTCTTACTGCTCTCTGCATTCCAGGGTCAGGTTTCTCCTTGCAGCCAGCCAGAGATGAATTGGAAATGTCGGAAGAGAAATCATGAGCTGCAGTTCAGCATTCAGCCACCAGAGGGCAACAGATGCGCCACTGTGGGACCAATCCGGAAGAATGAACTTTAAGATAGGGGAGTCCAGTGAAGGTATTCAGAGAAGGAATGTGGGCAAGCAAGACACCCAGCATGATCCCCTCTACTGAAATCAAGCCCTTCATGCTGCAGAAGGCAACTCTAGTTACATTGCTTCTTTAAAAGAACTGTCCTGCCCCAGAAAGATAGGAGCTCTGATACACTATTGGTCCAAATGTGAATTGGTCCAACCATTCTGGAAAACAATTTGGAATGATGAAAAGAAAGTGACCAAAGTGACCTCAACCTTTGGCCCAGAGATTCCACTTCTAGGCAGATAAACCAGGGAGGTCAGAGACAAGCAAGACTCCATTTAACCACGATGTCCACAGCAGCCTTTTTAACACTATCAAGGAACTAAAAACAAAACAGATGCCCATCAACTGGGACATGGCGACAAAGTCGGGGTCTGTGAATGTTAATGTAGTGCTATTGTATCATAGGCAATGATGAGTATGAGGAATTCCAAGAAGCACGGGAAGACTCGGGATTATTTGATGCACGGGGAAGTAAGTGGAAAAAAACTATGTATACAAGGACGAGCAGAGAAACAACCCACACAGTGATTACAACAATGTAAATGGAGAGAAGAGAAAAACTGGAATAAAACTGTAATATAATTATAATGACCAAAGCTTGGCTCTGTAGAAGAGATCAGAAAATTCACCTTCCTCCCCTTTTTATAGAAGTGGAATATTAGATATGCTGTCAGACACCATTAATTTGCTGGTTGGTTTTGATGAATGCACTCTCTCTCTGTCTCTCTCTCTCTCTCTCTCTGTCTCTGTCTCTCTCTCTCTCTTTCTCTCTCTCTCTGTCTCACCTCTCATTCTCTCTCTCTCCCTCCTTCCCTCTTTTTCTCTCTCCTTCCTTCTCTCTTTCTTTCTCTTTCCCTCCCTTCTCTCTCTTTCTTTCTATCCCTCCCTCCTTCCCCCCTCTTGTCTCTCTCTCCCTCCCCACCCTTCTATCTCTTTCTCTCTTTCCTTTCTTTTTCTCCTCTTCCTCCTTCATCATCATCTTCTTCCTCTTCCTCTTCCTCTTCTTTTCTCCTTCTTCCCTAATACAAAGGCTAAACTGCTTCTTGAGGCTCCAGGGTCTGACAGCCTATGCTGGTTCTTCTCCTTCACCTGTCAATACTATCTACCCTGAGTTCATTACTCCAGGGTTTCGAGACATCTCAATAGATAAAGTCACTTCCCCAGTCCTCAAATTCATTGGCCCTTATCCTCACCTGAGAAACTCCAGGGAGAGTCATTACTTACAGAGTTACTCATTTTAGAAGTGGTAACGGGCTTGGGGGTCTAACAGTTCTCCCAAGCACAAAAAGGTACCCAAAATGTACAAATAGGAATCAGGTATGAAATGAGTAGTTTATTTCCACACAGAAAAATGCTAAGTGATAATCATTAACTGATTAGAACAGAAACTAGTAACCGATCATCACTGGTACAATCAAACGGAAAGGTAATGTGCAGACTTCTTGGAGGGTTGCTCATTCACACTGTTCACATCTCACCTCCACTGAACACAATCTGATCAAACACCAAATGGGATCATCTTTCTGGGAACCTCCCGTTTCTTTTTTTAAATTTATTTATTTTTAGTTTTCAACATTCTCTTCCATAACATTTTGAGTTTCAAATTTTCTTCCCCTCCTTCTCCTCCCCCCTCCTCTCCAAGATGGTGTACGATGTGATATAGGCTCAACTTATACATTCATACTAAAAATATTTTCACTTTAGTCATGATGTAAAGAAGAATTAGAACTAATGGAAGGAACCACCAGAAAGAAGAAACAAAACAACTCAACACAAGAAAAGAAGAGCAAATAGTATGCTTCCATCTGCATTCAGATTCCAAAGTTCCTTCTCTGGATGTAGACAGCATTTTCCATCATGAGTCTTTTGGAGTTGTCTTAGATCCTTGCACTGTTGAGAAGAGCCAAGTCTATCAAAGTTAATCATCACACAATGTGGCTGTTACTGTGTACGATGTTCTCCTTGTTCTGCTCACTTCTCTCAGCATCAGCTCATATAAATCTTTCCAGGTTTTTCTGAAGTCCACTTGCTCATCATTTCTTATAGCACAATAGTAGAGCCTCCCTTTTCAATGCTGATGCAACCACAAGCCTCCAGTAGAAGCTACCCTTCTCATTGGCACCTTTAGGTGCTCACAAGGTCAGTGCTAGAAGAAAGGAAACACAAAAGGATAGGTAGGTAATCAAGGTCCTCCAGTACCAGGCTGGCTGGTTGAAGGCCTTCTCCACATGTGGAGTAAGGACTCAGAATACCCCAGCCCTACCATCATGCAGTGGTAGGAAAGGACCCTTCCTTCCTCTACCCCCCAATTGGAGTTACATGTTGTCTTCCTGAAGCTTCCCTCCAAGTCCCATCAGCCTGAAGGTAGCCACCTCTTACTCTTTCAGGTGTGGCACCTGGCATCATCAGCTTTTCCAGCTCAGTCATCAGCTGGGGGTAGGGGGAACTCAACCAAGTGATCCATAAGAGAACGTTGGCCCAAGTTTCTACTTGGTTTCCCTCCAAAAACTGGAGAATATCTGTGCATGCTACCAGGAGGAGAACCTGTTACCTTTCATCTTTGTTACTAGGAAGGATTTATTTGGAAATGGTGATGTAAAATTAAAATACTCTAACCAATAATTATGGTATTAAAAGATAAAATATGTTGATATTATGCAATGTTGTACATATATTTTATGTATTTCTGAGTTTCTAAACCTTTTCTAGCTCATCTGCTGGCCTTTTCTGTTGTCTGCAGCTTTCACTAAACTCCAGAAAAATTCCCATTTAATTTCTTATGCCAACCAGCGATATGTAAAAACCATGATGGAGAAAGTCACGATGCAGAAGGGATACTGTACAAGCATATACACATTCACTCACCCAGACATACACAGAACTCACAGAACAAAACTCTGCATGTTTTCAAAACAGGAGTGTATTTGGGAGGCTGTACTTTTTTGCAAACTGTACTTTTCATAAGATAAGAAAGTTTGCTGTTGTTTTTTTTTTTATTTTCCTCCATCTGATTTATAAATGGTTTTGAACACTCCCTCATAGGGCCTAGAACTGAAGGCCCCCCTGAAGAAATCTAATCCAATGTCTTCATTTTGCACTCGAAGAAAATGAATCTCCAAAAAGCTGAAATGTCTCATTTGAGGAGCTCCAGGCTAATAAATAACAAAGCTAGGTTTTGACCCGAAGTTTCTGACAGCAAAGCCAGGGCTCTCTCTCCCCACTATGCTGTACTGCCTGAATGCCCTCCTCTGTGCAGCAGCCCCTACCCTGGCCAACCATTCATCATTCCAGCAATTGAGTATGAATCTCCTCAATCTTCTGTTGCCATGATGCCTTTATCTGAATCTTGTTGCTAGACTGTGTCAATGATTGGAATGTGGGCTCCTGTGGGATTCATCTGCAACATATTTTTGTATCCTTCAAAAAGGAAAAAGGCAGTTTGGGTCAGTTTGCTGGTCAATTTAATTCAACAGTAATCCACCAAAGTATTGTTTCCAGAAAACAGAGAAAATGTTTCAAGCAGAAAGGAATAATAACTCATACTCCCAGAACACTTTCAGACCTGCAAAGTGCTTCCATAACTGCCCCGTGATGTTTGCACAACTCCCTCCATTGGGGTGGTTGTGCAGAAAGTGCTTTGTAATCCATTTTAATGCTACAGAAATAAGCTGTCATGTTATTGCTTCCTACCACACAGGGTGCTAATGAGATTACCCCCAAAAAACTGGGCTGTGCCAATGAAAAGGATTACTCTGATTATTTAATCTTCATATCATTTAGAATCCTCAGTTTCAACTTTTCAGTAACCGTAGGGTTCCATAACACTCCATCACCAAGAGAATATGGGCATTTTTAAAAAGGGAGCCTTTGTTTTAAAGAGAAGTTTGGGGGAGGGGATCATGAAGAATATTTTGCAATTTCCCGAAGAGAATCTCCCCCGCTCTTTTCTTGTCCGCTCTGGGCCCAGCTCAGCATCCATTTACAGTGTCTGTCCAAAGTACGTATGCTGATGGACAGGCTTTATGGGTCGCCCATTCAACCGCAGAGCTGGATAACAAGTTTTATCCACTTAGTTTTTCCTACTATGGTGAGGAAGAGCCAAAGGGCAAAGGTGATGTGCATGGCGGGCTGGAGCAAGCAACAGTACATTGTAAATAGGAATTACAGAGGCAAAACAGTGTAAAGGACGCCATGGAGGAAGTGTATGAAGAAAAGAGACGAGCCAGTCACATAGCAAGAGCTAAGGATCATAGGTGCATGGATTTAGAGCTGGAGGTTACCTCAGAAGCCGTCGAATCCAGTCCCCTCATTTTGCCCATGGGAAACTGAGGCTGAAGAGTTAAAGGAAATGCCCAAGGTAACACAGCTAGGAAGTGGCAAAGCCTGGATTCAGTCAGTCAGTCAATAAACATTAAGCATCTACTATGTACCAGGCACTGTGCTGATCACTAAGGATACAAAGAAAGGTGAAAAGTCCCTGCCCTAAGGAGCTCACAGTCTGTGGGGGAGACCACATACAAACAACTATGTAAAAACAAACTATTTACAAGATAAACTGGGAATACCAGAGGAAAGGCACTCAGATGAAGAGGGACCGGGAAAGGCTTCCTGGGGTTTTAGCTAGGACCTGAAGGAAGCCAGGAGACAGAGATGCTAAGGGAGAACATCGCAGGCGTGGGAGATGGAAACCCAGGTTCTCTGGCACCCTAATAACCGAAGCACA